>NC_137981.1:6293609-6496109 GCF_963924665.1 Micromys minutus | reverse complement strand
GGTAAGAGCTGAGTATTTGGAGACTCGGTGCTCGACTGAAATAATTTAGCTAATAATATTTCCATCAGGAAAAGATGGAAAAGGGATTTCACATCCCACTGAATGTATTAATTCTGCATCTATTATAAAGTACATTTAGTTCCCAGGTATTGATTCATGCCTCTATCTTCCCTAACTGCCTTTAAGAAAGAAAATGTGGATGCCAAGAAGTACATGCTGACAGGTGCCTGATATAGTGGTCTCCTGAGAGGCTCTGCCAGAGCCTGAGAAATACAGAGTCGGTTGCTCTCAACCAACTATTGGACTGAGAAAGGGGACGCCAGTGGAGGACTTAAAAAAAGAACTTAAAGGATCTAAAGTGGTTTTCAACCCCACAGGAAGAACAACAATATCAACCAACCAGACCCCCCAGAGCTCCCAAAGTCTAAACCACCAACCAAAGAGAACAGATGGAGGGATCCATGGCTCCAGCAACATATGTAGCATAGGATGGCCTTATCAGGCATCAACAAGAGGAGAGGTCCTTGACCCTGTGAAGGCTCAATACCTCAGGGTAGGGAGTGAAGATGGTAGAGATTGGGTGAGTGAGTGAACACACTCACAGAGGCAGGGGGAAGGGGTATGGGATGGGGGATTCCAGAGGGGAAACCAGAAAATAACATTTGAAATGTAAGTAAAGAAATTATTCAATAAGAAAGAAAGAGAGAAAGAAAGAAAGAAAGAAAGAAAGAAAGAAAGAAACAAAGAAACAAAGAAACAAAGAAACAAAGAAACAAAGAAACAAAGAAACAAAGAAACAAAGAAACAAAGAAAAAGAAAGAGAGGGAGGAAGGAAGGAAGAAAGAAAGAAACAAACAAACAAACAAAGAAACAAAGAAACAAACAAAGAAACAAAGAAACAAAGAAACAAAGAAAGAAACAAAAAAAAGAGGTGGAGCACTGTCCTAACAGTAAGAGTGCTTGCTGGTTTGGCAGATGACTCAAGTTTGGTTTCCAGCACCTAAATTAGGTCATTCACAACTGCTATAAGTCCAACTCCAAAGGATCTAATACTTTCTCTGGCCTCTGTGGGCACCTGCACTCACATAAACATATATCCATACTCATAATTAAAAATAAAATATCTTATTTTAAAGGAAAGTAAACTAACATGACCATAAACCAAGCAGGACACCAACACATTTATTTGAAAAGAATACATCTACAATAAAGCCAAGGATCTGTACTAGGCAGCCATGGAGACCAAGTTTCCCCTGATTATACCACGAGTATATAATCCAACCAAGGTGACATGAGAAATGTTGTCTATTGGCATATATGTTTAATTTGGACTAGAAAGTAGTCTATGGATATCTTGAGGTGACTCCACCAGAGACTTAACACACACAGAGCCTAAAATGTGTGTATCTATGTATACATGTGCACATTTATACTCATATAAATGCCTATGTGGCTTTTGTATTTGCTAGAGACAGATAAACTGTTGCTGAGAAATGGATCAAAGGTGGGGTGTGAGTCAGTGAGAATTAACAAGGAAGCAGTTGGGGACAATGAGAAGGATAAAGTCTGGATGTGTTTTCTGTAAAGAAAGAACTTATTACTTAGTTATCTGGTGAAACTCCTCCTCCTCCTCCTCCTCCTCTCCCTCCTCCTCCTCCTCCTCCTCCTTCTCCTCCCCCTCCCCCTCCCCCTCCTCCTCCTCCTCCTCCTTCTCCTCCCCCTCCTCCTCCTCCTTCTCCTCCCCCTCCTCCTCCTCCTTCTCCTCCTCCTTCTCCTCCTCCTTCTCCTCCTCCTCCCCCTCCCCTCCTCCTCCCCCTCCCCCTCCTCCTCCTCCTCCTCCTCCTTCTCCTCCTCCTCCTCCTTCTCCTCCTCCTTCTCTTCCTCCTCCTCCTCCTTCTCCTCCTCCTCCCCCTCTCCCTCCTCCTCCTCCTCCTCTTCCTCTTCCTCCCCTTTCTCCTCTTCCTCCTCCTCCTCTTTCTCCCTCTCCTCCTCCTTCTCTTCCTCCTCCTCCTCCTCCTCCTCCTCCCCCTCTCCCTCCTCCTCCTCTTCCTCCCTCTCCTCCTCCTTCTCTTCCTCCTCCTTCTCCTTCTCCTCCTCCTCCTTCTCCTCCTCCTCTTCCTCCCCTTTTTCCTCCTCCTCCTCCTCCTCTTCCTCCCTCTCCTCCTCCTTCTCTTCCTCCTCCTCCTCCTTCTCCTCCTCCTCCCCCTCTCCCTCCTCCTCCTCCTCCTCTTCCTCTTCCTCCCCTTTCTCCTCCTCCTCCTCTTCCTCCCTCTCCTCCTCCTTCTCCTCCTCCTCCTCCTCATTCTCCTCCTCCTCCCCCTCCCCCTCCTCCTCCTCCTCCTTCTCCTCCTCCTCTTCCTCCCTCTCCTCTTCCTTCTCCTCCTCCTCCTCCTCCTCTTTCTCCTCCTCCTCCTCCTCCTCTTTCTCCTCCTCCTCCTCTTCCTCCCTCTCCTCCTCCTTCTCCTCCTCCTCCCCCTCCCCCTCCTTCTCCTCCTCCTCCTCCTCCTCCTCCTCTTTCTCCTCCTCCTCCTCTTCCTCCCTCTCCTCCTCCTTCTCCTCCTCCTCCCCTCCCCCTCCTTCTCCTCCTCCTCCTCCTCCTCCTCCTCCTCTTTCTCCTCCTCCTCCTCTTCCTCCCTCTCCTCCTCCTTCTCCTCCTCCTCCTCCTCCGCCCCCTCCTCCTCCTCCTCCTCCTCCTCCTCTTTCTCCTACTCCTCCTCTTTCTCCCTCTCCTCCTCCTTCTCCTCCTCCTCCTCCTTCTCTTTTTTCTCCCCCTCCTCCTCCTCCTCCTCCTCTTCCTCCTTCTCCTCCTCCTCTTCCTCCTCCTCCTCCTCTCCCTTCTCCTCCTCCTTCTTCTCCTCTTTCTCCTTCTCCTCTTCCTCCTTCTCCTTCTCCTCCTCCTCCTCCTTCCCAGGTCTGTCTTGGTTCAATGGACAGCACTGTCCTTAATGTGGAGACAGGAGAAAGAGACATAGAGGTAGAAGTTAGAATAGCTGGAGCATAGCCAGGCTGGCATACCCGATGGTTGGGCACAGTGACAGCTAATACTGCTGTGTGTCAACAGTCTTTACAGCCTTGTCCAGGAGCTATCGCTGTAGTCTAGCATCACACTGCTCTGAGCTCACAGACACCAGCTGCCATCCAACAGATAGACAAGACGTGCTTGCTGGGCATCGCTTAAATACAAACTCCTCATCCGGCAACAAATGATGCCATAGCTTCTTTTCTTGTTGCTGTGATTAAGAAAATAATAACCTTGAGCCAGGTGTGATAATCTCAGAGGCTGGCAGGTCTCTGTGAGTTCAAGGCCATCCTGGTATACAGAGTGAGTTCTAGGACAGCCTGGGATACACAGAGAAAGCCTATCTCAAAAATACAAAAACAAACAAATAAGCAAACAAAAAAACTCCAGTAAAAATGACTTAAGAGAGAAAAGGTTCTCTAGGCCCAGAGTTACAGTCTGTCATGGTAGATAAGCCACAGGGGTGGGGCTCAGAGAGCTGGTCACATTGCATCTATAGTCAAGAAGTATAAAGTAGAGAAACGCATTTTAAACAGTATACGGTCTCCATCAGGGACTTTGTCCTACGTAAAAGTTACTAGTGGTGACAATGACATCAAGCTCTCCTTTCCTGCAAACCTAGTTTGGGATTAGGATGTAACCTCTTTTCAGCTGTTCCATGCAGTTCAACCTTTCTCCTGATCTCTGGCTTTCTTCATGACACCTTCCACCCAACGCCTCCCAGAAGCATGCTCATCCTCCAAACTACTGCCTTTAACCCATGCCAGGGTCCACCTATGACAGAAACATGTCCTCCTCATGCAGGTCTGCAGGGGTGTTCTGCAGCAAACCAACAGCACAGACATGCTTCAGCCTCTCCAGAGAGTCATTCTTTCGGTCAGTCAATGACCATCTGTACTGAGCAAGGACTGTACGGTTGATGCTGAGAGCGAACTTAGCTACACAGAGATATCAAGGCCCACACACAACCCTGGCCTTGGAGAATTCATATTCTAGCTAAGGAGACTAACACAGAAGTTAACAAAAGTATATAAGCTGGGATGGTTATAAGTGTATAAGAGATGGTTCAGAGGTTAAGACTGCTCTTCCAAAGGTCCTGAGTTCAGTTCCCAGCAACCACATGGTGGCTGACAACCATCTGTAATGGGATCTGATGCCCCCTGCTGGTCTTTCTGAAGACAGCTACAGTATATATAATAAATAAATAAATCTTTTTTAAGTATATGAACTTCTATAATAAAATAGACTAACTTAAAATATAAAATTTATGTCATAAACTAGCAGGGAGGCGGTATGAGTAAATTTTTGATCCTAAAAATGTAAAGATATTTTAAACCAGGAGCTGTCTGCATAGCTTAGGCTATCATTGAACTCGAAGGATGCTACTGCCTCAAACTCCCAGATGCTAGGATTTCAGAGTGCACCATTGCACACAGTTGGTACAGTACTAACACATACATTTTATTATTTTTAGACAAATCAGGAAATTATTATTCTATAAGACAGGTAATGGATGCCTTAAACTGAATGGTTACTATGTCTGCTCAGAAAACACTAGATGAATAACTCTAAACTCCACAGTCCCATGAGGCTGAAATGAGCATCCCTTTCTTGGTGAAGAATGTAAGAGATGACGCTGGCTGTTGGCTGTGCTGCTTGCTTGCAGTGATGTCATCCCACTCCCCACCACCTGCTGGTAAACATTCTCCAAGCTGGTCCACAGAGAACTATCCCCAAAAGCCACGTGGCTTGAAGAGGATGAAGAAAATCCCATTCCAGAACTTCCCTGAGGAAGCATCTGAGACTTCCCCTTAAACGTGGTGCATCAGGGGCCAGCTTGTGTGTGTGTGTGTGTGTGTGTGTGTGTGTGTGTGTGTGTGTGTGTGTGTGTGTGTGTGTTATCATGACTGTCTGGATAATGATAAACAACTGACACCTGGCTACATGGTGTAAGAGCTACATGGTCAGGTGTTGTTATAGCAATTTCCCTAAGATTGTAAGATAGAAACAGAACAGGGGAGACAAAGGTAGAAGAGCCTTCTCCTAAACTGACCCATGGTGTCTGTACCTCTGCAGCATCTGGAAAGCAGTCAGGAGGTTCTCTGTTCCGAGGCTATGCAAGTTCAAAGTCAGTCTGAGCTACAGAAAGAGACTGTCTCAGCAACAAATTAAGCTGTTCTGCTTGGTTGACATTCACTATTTCTATCAGCCTGACTAGAAACCAAAGATTAAAGAACAAGCAGTTGTCCAGTATCTCTGACTCTAGCAGTGGTTCTCAACCTGTGGGTCTCTACTCCTTGGGGGGGTTAATATATCAGATATTTACATTATGGTTTTTAAATGTAGTTGAATTAGTTATGACATAGCAATAAAAATAATTCTATGGTTGAGAGTCACTGCAAGATAAGGAACTGTATTAAAGGGCCACAGTACTAGGAAGGTTGAGGACCACTGGTCTAAGGAAGGGCACCTGCCTATAGGACAGGCTTTCATATGTCTAACCTCCCTACAGCACTGTGACCACCACTCAGCATAGGTGAAAGTAATGCCCTGTTCTCTCACTCAGCACACTTACTGGAGATTTCAGAAGAGGAGGTAACAAAGCACTTTACTCCGCTCCATGTTTGCCCTGCGTCCTTCTGTAGTGGAGGCTAAGGGTCTATGTGGCTGAAGAGAACACTAGAGTGATGGTCAAGGCTCTTTGTGGCTGGAGGAAATGTTGCTGTGATGGTCACTGCTCTGTGTGGTTAGATACAATGATACCCAGGGATGGGGCAGCTTCTTGCTCAGTTCCCTTTCATACTTCCAAGAGCTGTAAAATGCAATACTGTTTAAAGTATAAGGCCTGAGATATCTTTACTAGAGTAATTTTTAACCTCTGCCTTTTCTTGAATACTTAAAATGGTAGAATGATGGAGAGATAAAAGCTTGACTAAGGACTGCCAGCTTTGATTTGCTGAGGGGACTTTAGCGATGATCACCTCACTGGATAAAAAATAAAGCAGACAGAAGGGCTTGGTGAGCATTCTGAAAGAAGCGCTGCCCGGGAGAGATATCCATAAACAAGGAGAGAAAGGTTGAGCCAGACAGGATCATTATAAATTCAACACAAAAATTTAAGATGACTGAGGATGACAATGAAAATAATAATCGACCATTACAACGTGATACAGCATTTGGGACAAGAAAACAAAAACCCCTAGCGTAGCAGCCATTTATTACTGTGGGAGGGACAAGTTCAGATTTAGGATGCTTACATAAAACCCCACAGACACAAAGCAGAAATGACTCTACATACTAATTTACTATTTTTAAGTAAACAAGTAGTTTTAATAACATACAATAACAAAAACATAATGCATCCATTACATAATGAATCTATAGCAGATTTGAATAACTATTCAATATGTATAGCTGAATATATACATATTGAACACTGGTCTGAAAACAAAGCACATACTTTTTGATGAATTTATAACACTCTTACATAACAGGCATGACAGACAGTCACTTACTGTTCTGAGCAAAACCCAGCTAAACTTTTCTGTGTGCCCTTAGGAGTCCCTCTTACATTCTATCTAGGTTTGATCATGTGAGTGGCTTTAGGCAGTGATATTGGCAAGTATGATACAAGCATGTGCCTAGAGAATGCTGTATTTTCTGAACTCTTGGTATGCTCTCTCTCAGTTTCTAAATCCAGATCTTTAAAACATGGAGCCAGTGCAGCCAAAAGGAGGTCAAAGGGAAGTCAGTGGAAGAGCCAGTTACAGGGGAGATCTCAGCAGCCTGTACCTCCATCTTACCTCATTAACACAGCACAGTGAGCTGGCTGTTCTCATAAGCCTTTCCCAATGCAGAGTAAATAAATGATAGGTCTCTTATAAATCCAACACATTTTTAGTAAATGCTTTGTAATGAATTTTAGAAAAGACATGAATTAAAGAAAATACCCCTCTTTAATAAATAGATCAAAGAAGAAAATAGAGATAATGGGATTATGAGAAAATATGTGCTGTATATGATTATTCTATAGTGGTTTTTGTTGGTTTAAAGTTGGGTTTGGTATGACTGTGCTCGTTTATGAAGACTAGGGAGTTCCACTGCCCTGCTCTTTAAGGTTTCTAGAGAGTGGCACGCTCCTTGGCTGAGATGCCATGTCAGCAGCTGCGATCCGACCTCCTTTTGCCACTCACCCTCCCATTTCTTCATCTGCCTCATTCTCCATGTTGAAAGCTACCTTTCACTTCACTTCGTCCTCTCAAATCCACCTTCCACTTTAATTCCCCTTCACTGTTGGACAACATATTCACAGATGTGGATGATTGGAACCTGGGTCACTCTTCTGCCATTTAAGACAGCTGACTTTTGTGGAAAGTGGCATGCTGATCCTAAAACTCATGTGAAAACAGTGGAATGTGGAATAGATAAAACTCTTGAAAACTAAAAGCAAAGTTGGAGGGCTTGTGCATACTGCTATTAAATCATACTACAAAACTACAGTCATTGACACTATGGGACATACATAAGTACACCCATAATGACAGATGGGATAAAACTGAGAGTCAAATATACAATCTCAGTAATAAAAAACACACAGACATTTGAGTGGAGAAGACAGTTCACTAGGCACTGGGGAAAACCCAACAAACGCACAGTGAAATCTTCCACCATACCCACTCCCGTCACTGCAGCCAATGTGGTAGGTGGTAACAGCCATTAGTTGCTCTGTCTGCCTGTAATGTTGTGGTGGTTTGAATGAGAAGGACCCACATAGGCTCATGTGTATGAATGCCTGGTTACCAGTTGGTGGCACTGTTTAGGAAGGATTAGGATGTATGACTTTGTTAGAGGAGGTATGTTGCTAGGGGTGGGTTTTAAGCTTTCAAAAGTTGTTACAATTTGGCTCTGTCTGCATCATAGTTGTGCCCTGAAATGTGAACTCTTAGTGACTCCAGTGATGCTCTCCCTACCTTGATGGTCATAAATTCACCTTCAACTGAACTCTTCTATAAGTTGTTGGTCATGGCTGTCTCATCACAGCAACAAAAGAGTAACTGAGATGCCAACGCAGCACAACATGGAGAGAATAGTCGTGTTGACCAGTGGTGCTGAGACTAGATACTCACAGGCAAAAAAAGAGTAAAGTGAACCTGCCTCGTGCCATAAAAAAACGTTAATTCTACACAAGTCACAGACATGATTGAAAGAGGTAAGCCGGTGATACTCAGAGAAGAAAACGGTTCTTCTGATTTTCAATTAGATAATAATCCCTTGGGGTAAATAATCAGAGCATTAGTTAGAGCTCATCATAATTAAAAAAACAGTATGAAGAAAATCTACAAAACAGAAAAACGTTTGTAGCATCATGACATGGGTCTGTGACCCAGAAAAAAAAAAACAAAAGCTGTTGCATCTCAATAATAAAGACATATAGGAAACACTAATGGGGAGACATTCAATGTCACTAGTCACAGGGGAAAGCCAGCTAAAGGTGTCTCATGATATAGAAAGGACTGATGGCAACAGCAGGGCTGAGCAATGGGGCATTGGAGTCCTCACACACTGCTGGTGAGAATCAAATGGTGCAGCCACTTTGGAAGACAATTTGGCAGCTCCTCAAAAGAATAAAACCAGTTACCTGATTGAGGAACTCAAATTCCCACCTACAGTCTCTCGGGCAGGACCCATGACAGCTATGAGGCTTTGCCTGGCAGACTTTGCAGATGGTAGGGAGCTGTGTGGGCAACTGTAGTCCAGAGCTGTTCCTTCCCCCAGTACACCAGCCATGCAAATATTCTCCTCTGCATTGCTGGCTCATCCTCTTCTACTCTGTAGAGATCAGGCCTTTCCCTAGAGGATTTTCTGGGGCAGGCCTCCTAGACACTAGCGACACTTCTGTATTTAGTGATGAGAAGTTGCATGCAGAACAAGGTAAATAAATGGGCAGGAAGTGAGGACCGCAGCTTCTGGAGTGTCTCTGTGATGGAAGGAAAACATACCTAAGAAATATTCAATGTCACTCTTTCCTTTGGGTCCCACTGAAAATCTTCGCACATGTATATAATGTACTCTTGCTATATAGACTCCCCTAGCTTATCCTGACCTGCCCACCATCCTCCCTCCTCCTCCTCGCTCCTCCTTCCTTCTCCCTCATTCCTCCCCCTCCTCCCTAAAAGTGCCCTTTCTTAACTTTCATGTTGCTGTTTCCTTTTTTTTCAAAAAAAATAAATAAATATAATATACTAAAACAGTATGTATTTGAAACCTAGTATATCTAAATGTGTATTTGTCATGCTTATAAAATATTTTACAATATAAGAATTACAAATATTGAGTGGCTAATGATAGATGGTAAATATGTATGTAATTTACAATTTTCTTAGTAAGTTTATGCACTTTTTCAAATTCTTTCCGCCAACATTAACTTTTTTTATAAGGATAATAAACAATAGAGTACATGTGGCTTGCCAAAGGCTATCATTATTAGAAACTTTAGGGTTGGGACTATAAAATACACTTTTATTAAACTGTAATTAGTATATGCTCCAAATTGAGCCAGCATCAAACCTCATTCTGGCACCAAAGAAATCTCCACATGTATTTTGAATAGTTCAGTGCTGAAAATGTTTTTCCCTCAAATAAAAACTAACATTTAAAAGCTAAAACTTATACATTTACAAATTGTAACAGCTAGTCAGGAACTGAACTATATAGATAATTACATCACCACCAGTCATTCCTGACATGTAGCCACCTTCTGAGATCATGACCTCAAGTAATCCAGGACTGCCTGAATCACTCTGTCAAGCTACTACTATAAATTACCCACTAAGAAGCTATGTTTTATATACACACATACAAACACACATGCACGCATGCACACACACACACACACACACGTTATATATATTGAGATATATGGAATTGAGAAGTAGAGATAGATACATAGATATATGGATATAAATGTATATGTATGTATGCATAATTCAACGGTGCTCAGATATTTGGGTTTTTAGATATCTCTTTTAGAAGTATAATTTTAGAAAAAGTTAGCAACACAGGTGAATGGCACCCTGGGGCTCACTTTGAGCTCTCTCCTTCCCTCTTGGCTCCCTCTGTATTAAAAGCAAGTGTTCTCAGACTCCACGTTCAAACTACCCTGAGTGCCTATTCTCTTATATTCAGTTGCCTGTGGGCTGTGACCTTAGCTCCTCTTGTAACCCCAGCTTCCCTTTCTCTGCCTCCCTCCCATCTCTCTCTCAGCCCCTAGTCCCTTGATGTCTCATCTCAATCCATAACCCTTTCTTGAGACATGAATGGATAATCAGTTCATCCCTGTTCATTTAGAGACCCATGGTCTTCGGTCTTTGACATAGATTCTATAACACTGCCCTATGGAATGGATATCTCTCAGAGTGTTGCTGTCTACACTGCTGATATTGACCTCAGCAAAGGTTTTTGCTCCCTGATAGAAACTGTCTTGTCTGCTGCCGCTCTCTCCTCTCTCTCCTGGCTTTCCTTCTTACTTTTCATTTCTTCCTTCAAAGCATGCCATCTCTCTCTCTCTCTCTCTCTCTCTCTCTCTCTCTCTATATATATATATATATATATATATATATATTAAATATCCATTCTCCTCCCCAAAATTCCAGTCTCCATCGTGAGTCACTTTACAGCAAGCTCTATATCTGCTGGTACGTTCTGTGGATGTGGCTCCTAAAGACAAAGTGTTGAAAGATTGGTCTGTGGTGAATTGAATTTGGGAGTCAAGGTTCTTTGGGATAATTGTATCATGTTGGCCTGATCTTATCAATGGATACACTGTAGTTATAGTTTGACTTTGGGGGAAGAGGTGGACATTTGACGTGAGGTTGTCTTTGAAGTGTATAGTTTGTCTTTGGCTACTTTCTTTCTCTTTGCTCCTTGGCCATCATGAGATGATCAGGTCTGATGTCCACCAAAATGTTTTGCCTCACTGCTGACCCTCAAACAGTGAAGCCAAGACCACAGATCAAAACCTCTGTCACCACAAGCCAAATACACAGTTCTTTAAGTTTCCTGGGGATTGCTTCTCAGCAACAGATGCCTGACTAGAACATCCTGTTCCTCTTTTGGACATGTGGCCTCATTTTAAAACACATTCCCAAGTCATAATATTCCAAATTAAAGGGCTTGTTTCTCTTTCTCTGCAAAGTACACCTTTCCAAGTCTCCCAGCTGCTGTGCCTGTCCAATGGAGTTCCAAAGCCATTGTAAATGTGATCTTGTCTTCAGAATGTGATCACATTAACACAATGTCTCACTTGATTGGGTACATTTGATCCTATAAGCACAGTATCATATCAGACAATACAGAGAGACCATGAGACCAGATGCGATGATGTGTGATCACAGGGATGGAGACTCAGCAGCAGCTACAAGGATACTCTTCTTTGTACCTGCCCTGTCCTTTGGTGGATTATTCCATAGAGACTCCCATTCCTAGTACATCTAACTGTCCAGCTTCTCGGAGATGATTCCTCATGCAGTGGTGATGAGACTTCACGGCTTTTGCTATATGGCCTTACCAAGCACTCTGCTCTGGCTGCTTCTTGCTCACATCACCCTTCCTACCAGGTTGATTAATATGATCCAGAATTATCAGGTCAACCAATGTCTGTATGCAAATTTTGACCACTAAAAACAGAGAAAACGATGATTTCTATCACAAAATACCAAAACTACTATGTACAACTATGAAACGTACAGGATTTAGAAATGACAGTGCTCAGAAAATGTTAGTTATGGCTGCTAATTCAAAAGGTGTGTATGAAGGGGCTCATAGCCATGTCTATCTGTTCCCTGCTGTGGTGAGGGTAGAAGAATTGCAGAAAGCACATGCACCAAGCTCCCTGCTCTAATTCCTATTGCCCTGTCTTCAAAACCATCACTGGCCCAAAATAGCTCTACATCTCATCTATACAGAAATAGCACTTATGAGAGGCTGCTAGGGGCTTCCGAAGTCTCTGGGTCATGCTTGGAGGCTGTGCACTGAAGAAGATAACAGCAGTTCTGGTGACACTGTCTGAGAAACACCAAAACTACTCAGTCGAAAGAATAGTGAATACAATACCTAATCTGTCATTTGCTACCCTTCTCCTACTCCATCACAGACTCTGCCCAGCTCTACTCTGTCCCATCTTCTACTTGCACGCCCAAGTCCTGCTGAGGTTAAGCTACAAAGAGACCCTTATGATGATTTCAGGAGTGATATTCATAAGATATAACTCTTCCTTCAGATATTGGAATCTTATTAGATCAGAACAATCAAAAATATGGCATATAGTTATTATAGAACAGACTAGAGAAGAATATCCTATCTAATATTTCTTACAAAATGTGCTCTATAGGTCTCCACACTGCTCAGGGTCTATAGGTCTCCACACTGCTCGGGGTCTATAGGTCTCCACACTGCTCAGGGTCTATAGGTCTCCACACTGCTCAGGGTCTATAGGTCTCCACACTGCTCAGGGTCTATAGGTCTCCACACTGCTCGGGGTCTATAGGTCTCCACACTGCTCAGGGTCTATAGGTCTCCACACTGCTCGGGGTCTATAGGTCTCCACACTGCTCGGGGTCTATAGGTCTCCACACTGCTCAGGGTCTATAGGTCTCCACACTGCTCGGGGTCTATAGGTCTCCACGCTGTTTAGGGTCTATAGGTCTCCACACTGCTCAGGGTCTATAGGTCTCCACGCTGCTCAGGGTCTATAGGTCTCCACACTGCTCAGGGTCTATAGGTCTCCACACTGCTCGGGGTCTATAGGTCTCCACACTGCTCAGGGTCTATAGGTCTCCACACTGCTCAGGGTCTATAGGTCTCCACACTGCTCAGGGTCTATAGGTCTCCACACTGCTCGGGGTCTATAGGTCTCCACACTGCTCAGGGTCTATAGGTCTCCACACTGCTCGGGGTCTATAGGTCTCCACACTGCTCGGGGTCTATAGGTCTCCACACTGCTCAGGGTCTATAGGTCTCCACACTGCTCGGGGTCTATAGGTCTCCACGCTGTTTAGGGTCTATAGGTCTCCACACTGCTCAGGGTCTATAGGTCTCCACGCTGCTCAGGGTCTATAGGTCTCCACACTGCTCAGGGTCTATAGGTCTCCACACTGCTCGGGGTCTATAGGTCTCCACACTGCTCAGGGTCTATAGGTCTCCACACTGCTCAGGGTCTATAGGTCTCCACACTGCTCAGGGTCTATAGGTCTCCACACTGCTCAGGGTCTATAGGTCTCCACACTGCTCGGGGTCTATAGGTCTCCACACTGCTCGGGGTCTATAGGTCTCCACACTGCTCGGGGTCTATAGGTCTCCACACTGCTCGGGGTCTATAGGTCTCCACACTGCTCGGGGTCTATAGGTCTCCACACTGCTCGGGGTCTATAGGTCTCCACACTGCTCGGGGTCTATAGGTCTCCACACTGCTCGGGGTCTATAGGTCTCCACACTGCTCGGGGTCTATAGGTCTCCACACTGCTCGGGGTCTATAGGTCTCCACACTGCTCAGGGTCTATAGGTCTCCACACTGCTCAGGGTCTATAGGTCTCCACACTGCTCAGGGTCTATAGGTCTCCGCACTGCTCGGGGTCTATAGGTCTCCACACTGCTCAGGGTCTATAGGTCTCCACACTGCTCAGGGTCTATAGGTCTCCACACTGCTCAGGGTCTATAGGTCTCCACACTGCTCGGGGTCTATAGGTCTCCACACTGCTCAGGGTCTATAGGTCTCCACACTGCTCAGGGTCTATAGGTCTCCACACTGCTCAGGGTCTATAGGTCTCCGCACTGCTCGGGGTCTGGCTGAGCGGAAGCTGTTACTAAGTGACCCACACGGCTGCTGCTGGAGTCTATGGGGCACGCAGGGCAGAAAAAACTAAGCATTTTTAATTGCAGGGTCATGCTGGTGTCATTCACAGCCAGCTCTGGAGAGTAATCAAACCTCTCAGTGAGAAAAGGGGGATTCTATGTGTTTCATTGTTAATCATTGGCTGTTACCCAGAAATCTCTAAGAATAGCACTACCCAGCCAGTTAGTACCTGAAATATTAAGATTATAGTTTTTACTGTTGGTGGATAAGAAAATGGAAATGAAATTAATAGAAGAAAATAAACCAGTCTAACACCTATATCCGTAGAAGTTGTTCCAGCAATTAATCTTATCAGATACAGTCCTACTAACATATAATTCCACCATATGGAGCCCAGGAAACAAACAATTCCCTGATCTCCTGCAGGCCCTTCCACTACCTGTGAGGTCCACCAGGCTGGCCTTGTCATGTAGCCAAGGGATACTTGGTAAACATTCATTTCACTGGAGAATCCTGTGTGTTATTCAACAGTCATGACTTTAATATAAATGCACCATGGAAACATTTTGTTCCCATGAATAGAGCTTAAACAGAAAATGCCAGTCTCATTATAACTGCATGCAAGCTAATGAGGAAGAGAGGCCACACCCTGTGCCATAAGTACCATTTTGCAAGTTTTCCTGCAAAGTCTGGAAGAGGGGACAGAATGACTGACAGAGTGATCCAAAACTACTCAGTGAAAAGGCTTGAGAGTCCAGACAGATTTAGTTTACACCATCAAGCAAGATGTCAAGTGACTACTATTCTTTGTCCTGTGGCATTGAGATGGGTTCTCTCACTGAACTGGAAGCTCTTGGGCTTTCAGTTAAAACAGATGACCAGGAAACTCTTGGCATCTACCTGTCTCCAGCCACAGTGCCAAGGGTCACAAGGGTGTGAGCATGTGTAATCTCATCTGTTTTTTTTTTTTTATGTGTACAAAGTCATGTTCATAGACCATCTCCCTAGCCATCGTGTTTATGCTCTTGAGCTCATATTGTAATTATCAGCACAGTAGCAGTACAAGACTGGACTTCCTGTTAAAGTAGGAATAAGGGAACATGAGCTCCTCCCCATCAACCTATACAGAGAGATATACAGAGGAAAGTAATACTTGCATTGTCTTAGTCAGGGTTTCTAAGCCTACATAAAACATCATGACCAAGAAGCAAGTTGGGGAGGAAAGGGTTTATTCAGCTTACACTTCCACATTGCTGTTTATCACCAGAGGAAGTCAGGACTGGAACTCAAGCAGGTCAGGAAGCAGGAGCTGATGTAGAGGCCATGGAGGGATGTTACCGGCTTGCTCTCTTATAGAACCCAGGACAACCAGCCGAGGGATGGCACCATCCACAATGGGCTGGGCCCTTCCCCTTGATCACTAGTTGAGAAAATGCCTTACAGCTGGATCTCATGGAGGCATTTCCTCAACTCAGGCTCCTTTCTCTGTGATAACTCCAGCTTGTGTCAAGTTGGCATAAAATCAGCCAGTACACTCATGAAGCCTCACATCTCTGAATAGCTATAGACAGGTAATGGTTTCTTAGACAGAGGCCTGCCCTGTCTGCTGCTTGAGAGGCCTGGAGTGCTCATGCACACAAGACTGGCCCCTCAATGACTGGCAGTTTCTCCCTTAGGGAAGGGATTTCTGGATAAAAGATGCACTGGAGTTCTTCAGCAAGCATGGGAACAGAGAAGAGCCCACCAAGAATGCTCTGTACGCTGCTTCCTGTTCTGATGCCCACCACCAGAAGCAACAGCTCTGGTAAGCACTTGCTTCAGGAGATGCTTGCAGAGCAAACTGACGAGTGATAAGAGACAAATGATGAAGGACAAGGATGCCCGGTGTGTGTGACCAGGTTCTGGTCAGGACAGAGGAACTGGAAGCAAGAGGACAAGAAATCTAGAGTGCTACATATCTCTCTTCTCACTCCACGTCCTGTTCGCCTGCATGGCATCAAATCCTCCTGCTCATAGCAGATCCTGGGCTAGTCACAAAGAGCAGCAGCATCACTAGCCCTAGCCCACCCACACAGTTAAGGAGGAAAGACACAGAGTAATGAGGCTTATCAGGCATTTAACCCATGGGTATAGATGGGGAGGGCAAGGCAAGCATTGTTCTAAAGAAGGCCTGTTGTCTTCAGAATAAGTGATACTGCTTGACTCCATCCGTCACTAACAATTCATTATGTAAGACTACAGTGATCTCCTCCACTCCTCCTCTCATACATGCACACGGATATATGCATCATTTCAGAGAATAAAACTGGAGCTCAGGAAAACTCAGCTTGCCAATCATCTCACATAAAGAAACGGGATTCAGCCTGCATCTACGCCATGACCTCCTGGCTGGGAAGAGAGTGCTGTGTGGTGAGCCCCAACTGCTTAGCTCATGGCTACAGCTCCAGGGCTCTTCACATTCACAGACTCTGCTATTAGAATTAGAACTGAATGCAGAGGAGACAAGTGGGGGCGGGGTCTAAACACACTGAGAGTCTGGTGCTTTATTCAAGAGCAGATAAAGTCTTCTGAGAGCAGACACTCCCCCAAACTCCAATCCCAGCCCCCCAGCCCTGTCACTATAGTGAAATCAGCCAAATTTATAAATATACCTTAAATATAACTCACTGTAGTACTTATTGATCTCTGAGAAGTGGCCTTAGGTAAAATGTTGGGTTTTCTACTTTAGGTATTGTTTCTAGGATATCATGGACAGCCTGAAATACCAAGATTAAGACTTACTAGCTTAAAAAACTCATTAGATTTCCAATTATTAGTAAGGAGTCCTAACATTAACTATGGAAGCTACTAGACACATTGGCATAAAGAGATGTACCATTGAATAGGCTAGTTCCTGTAGTTCATCCTTCTGAGTAAGACAAGGTGAAAAGTTCCCAGCATTCTGGATGAAGAGGCATGAAGCTGCCAAAGCTTGCAGCCGACCTAGTGTACATAAGAAGTTCCTGACCTCTCAGATGCTAAGATCCTCTCACTGGAAATCAGAATTTAGGAATGGCAGCTGGAGAGATGGCTCAGCGGTTAAGAGCACTGACTGCTCTTCCAGAGGTCCTGAGTTCAATTCCCAGCAACCACATGGTGGCTCACAACCATCTGTGATGGGTTCTGATGCCCTCTTCTGGTGAGTCTGAAGACAGCTACAGTGTACTCATATCAATAAAATAAATAAGTTTTTAAAATTAAAAAGAAAAAAACAAATTAGGGAATGGAAAGAAGGCTCCACAGTTAAGAGCCATGGCTGTTCTTCTAAAAGACCTGTGTTCAATGCCCAGCATTCACACATGGCTCAAAATGATCTAATTTTGTTCCTGAGAATCCAATGCCCTCCTCTGGTCTCCGTGACTACTGTATGCACTTGGTGCACAACACATATGTGCTGGCAAACTACACATAATATGCATAAAATTTAAAAATTTTAAATTGTGGGAATATGATTCTTTAAAAAGAAACCAAAATAATTGGAGTAACTAAAAGTAGATAAGCTAGACATGGCCACATAACGTGGCTCAACTCTTCCTTCGTCTCTTCCTCTAAGTGGCAGTTTATGTATCATTCTGCATTCACGTGATTTGACTGAGCCACTCTTTTTCTTTTCAAAATAAAACTCTGGTTTACTGTTGGACACTATTTCACACATACATCAAACAGGCCAAAATATTACACAGCAACTTTGTAGACTAAATAAATAAATAAATAAATAAATAAATAAATAAATAAATAAATAAATGGAAAAAACCTTTTTATCTTTGGCCTTTTTTTTCAAAGATTTATTTATTGGTTTATTACATGTGAGTCCACCGTAGCTGTCTTCAGACACACCAGAAGAGGGCATCAGATCCCATTACAGATGGTTGTGAGCCACCACGTGGTTGCTGGGAATTGAACTCAGGACCTTTGGAGGAGCAGTCAGTGCTCTTAACCACTGAGAAATCTCTCCAGCCCATCTTTGGCCTTTTTAATCATCTCATACAAACCAACTACTTATAGAACAGCTAGGTACGTACACAAAATAAAATTACTAGAATGCTCAGAATAAGATTGGTTTTTGTTGTTGTTATTGTTTTTTATTAACAAGGTTGTTTTCTGTTTTTATGTTTTTTGGTTTTTTTTTTTTTCTCCTTTGAGAGTATAATGAACATGGTCACACCACAAGTAAAGTCTGAAGTAGGACAGAAAACGCTCTGAAGGATGGTTCTGTCACCCGTTATCATTAAAAATGGCTGACCCTTAACAATATGTACAAAAATATAAAATAGAAATAAAAATACAGACAAATTTTCCCTTTAAAGTATTTTTTAGAAAAAAAGCAGGGCCTGGGGAGTTCTGGTTTTTTTTTTTTTTTTACTCCCATGTTGCTAATTCACGTTGTGGTTTTGGTGGGGTGGTGGAGAACACATGTCATCTGTGGGTGGCACTGCCCGCTGTGGGAGGGGGGTCTGCTTCTCTACCCGAAGGTGACCACGTTTCAGTTCTGAGACGGGAGGTGGAGGGTGAGTGGGTCACGGTGCTAAGGTCAGCTTTTCCTCTGCTGTCTGGTCATCCTCATCAGTCTCTGCTTCTCGGTGCCAACATCCTCATCCTCGTTATCCTCAGCTACCTGCTTGTCCGTAGGAGCCTCAGCTTCCTCATCTTCATCCCCATCCTCTTCCTCACCGTCACCTTCTTCCTCCTCTTCCTCTTCCTCCCCACCTTCTTCTCTTCCTCATCTACCTCTTTGTCAGCCTCCTGCTCCCCATTCTCCTCATTTTGAGCACTCCCATTGACATCTCTTCCATTCTCTGCCTCCTCCACAACTTCCTTCTTCGAGTCCTCAGGGTGATCTCAAAGCCGGTGTCCACGGCCGAGTGTGACATGGTGGGGCACACCGGTGGTCGGATGCTTTGAGTAAGGGACTAGTTGAGTTCAAGGACCCTTACGAGAAAGCTGCCGGAGTCCACCTTGGAGGGGGCGGCAAAGATGGCTGCAGTGAGCACAGAGCACAATCGAGGCACAAAATTCTGATTTCTGACACAACAATGATTCTGAGCCAGCAAGCTCTTTTTTTTAATTAGATACTCTCTGTGTTTACATTTGAAATGTTATCCCCTTTGCCACCATGCTCCCATTCCCCTTCCCCTCGATTTGTCTTCACAAAGGTGCACTAGCTCCCAATTACTCTCTCCACCTCAGTGCATTGGCATTCCCCTACATTGGGAAAATGCTTTCTTCCTGGACCAAAGGCCTCTTTTCACATTGATGCCAGACACTGCTATTCTCTGCTACATATGCAACTGGAGCCATGGGACTCTCAATGTGTGCTTGATGGTTGGTGTTCTAGTCTGTGGAAGTTGTAGAGGGTTTGGTTGGTCAACAATGTTGTTCTTCCCATGAGGCTGCAACCTACTTCAGCTCCTTCATCCCCCTGCCCCCCAGCATTCTCACTGGGGTCCCTGTGCTCAGTCTGATGGTTAGCTGCAAAGCCTGCTCATCTGCATGACTCTGGCAGAGCCCCTGAGGAGGCATCTCTATTTGGTTCCTAACAATGAGCACCTCCCAGCATCAGCTACAGTGCTTGGGCCTGTTGGCTGCACATGGGGTGGATTAAAGCAGCCTATTCAATCCCTGTGCTTCTGCTTGATCCTGTACCTCCTCCCATGAGTGTTTTCTTCTCCCTTCTGAGCAGGACTGAGGCTTCCACATTTTGGCCTTTCTTCTTTTTGAGCTTCATAAGTTCTATGGATTGTTTCTTGGGTATTCAGAGCTTTCTGGGGATAGATTCCAATTATCAGTGACTGCATATCATATGTGTTCTCTTGTGACTGGGTTATCTTACTTAGGATGATATTTTCTAGTTCCATCCATTTGCCTAAGAGTTTCATGAAGTCATTGTTTTTAATAGCTGAGCAGTACTCCATTGTGTAAATGTACCACACTTTCTGTATCCATTCCTCTGTTGAAGGACATCTGGGCTCTTTCCACCTTCTGGCTATTATAAATAAGGCTGCTAAGAACATGGTGGAGCATGTATCCTTGTTATATGTTGAAGCATCTTTTGGGTATATGCCTAGGAGTGGTATAGCTGGGTCTTCAGAAAGTACTATGTCCAATTTTCTGAAAAACTGCCAGACTGATTTCTAGAGTTGTTGTACCAAGTTACAACCCCACTAACAATGGAAGAGTATTCCTCTTTCTCCACTTCCTCCCCAGCATCTGTCTGTCATCTGAGATTTTGATTTTAACCATCCTGACTGGTGTGAGGTGGAATCTCAGGGTTGTTTGAATTTGCATTTTCCTGATGACTGGGGATGTTGAACATTCCTTTTGGTGCTTCTTGGCCATTCAGTGTTCCTCAGTTGAGAATTCTTTGTTTAGCTCTGGGTCCCATTTTTTTAATAGGATTCTTTAATTCTCTGGAGTCTACCTTCTTGAGTTCTTTGTATTGTATATTAGCTCTCTGTCAGATGTGGGATTAGAAAAGATCCTTTCCCAGTCTGTTGGCTGCCCTTTTGTTTTCTTGACAGTGTCCTTAGCCTTACAGAAACTTTGCAATTTTATATGGTACCATTTGTCAATTCTTGATCTTAGAGCAAAACCCATTGGTATTCTGTTCAGGAAATTTTCCCCTGTGCTTATGTGTTCTAAGCTTTCCCCCACTTTCTCTTCTATTAGTCTTAGTGGACCCGGTTTTATGTGGAGGTCTTTGATCCACTTGGACTTGAGCTTTGTACAAGGAGATTAAAAAGGGATTAACTTGCATTCTTCTGCATTCTGACTGCCAGTTGAACCAGCACCACTTGTTGAAGAGGTTGACCTTTTTTCATTGAATGTTTTTAGCTCCTTTTTCAAAGATCAAGTGACCATAGATATGAGGGTTCATTTGTGGGTCTTCAATTCTGTTCCATTGGTCTATCAGCCTAACTCTGAACCAATACCATGTGGTTTTTATCACAATTGCTTTGTAATATAACTTGAGGTCAGGGATGGTGATTCTTGCAGAAGTTTTCTTGTTGCTGAGAATAGAATTTGCTATCCTAGGTTTTTTGTTATTCCAGATGAATATGCAAATTGGTCTTTCCAACTCTATGAAGAATTGAGTTGTAATTTTAATGAAGATTGCATTGAATCTGTAGATTACTTTCAGTAAGATGGCCATTTATACAATATTGATCCTTCTAATCCATGAGCATGGAAAATCTTTCCAAATTCTGAGATCTTCCGTTTCCTTCTTCAGAGACTTAAAGTTCTTGTTGTACAGATCTTTTACTTGTCAGCAACTCTTAATGGAAGGTTTCCAGACACCGGACATGAATGTTCCCTTTCATTTTACAACAGTACAAAGAGATGGGACTGTTGTTATTATACCCATACAGTAAACAAAGAAATTGAGGCCAGCATTCTGAGGTTCAATTTGTAGCCAAGTAGTCTAGTTCTAGTCTGAGCTTCTATTGGAAGTCCATGTATTTAAGAAGCAGCCCACCATGTCCAAATGGCTCTCCAAGCTTGGTGCAAAATGGAAGACTCTCTTTCTTGGTGGGGCTTCCCTTAACTCTTCTGACCTTTTCTGGGGTATAAGCACAGGTGCCTGACCTTACCTGGACAATGACCCTGCACAGAGCTTCCTCCAAGTGCATCATGAACCACCATATAAATCCTGCTCAGCCCTTCCAACTGCATGACAATTAGGTACAATGTTATGACCAATCATCCCTCAAACAGTCCTTTCTACCCATAACTCCAAAAGCCCTTACACACCCTCCCCCTGAAACACTAAAGTAGTCATCTCATGGAAGCTGTCTCCCATCAAACTCTAATTGTCCAAATTCTACTCACTGCTTCTGCCCCCTCTGTTCCTGAGGGCCAGTGCCAAGGCCCTCAGAAGAAAGGGAGACCCACAAGCATCTTTCGGCTGGCCGCTCACTGGCATCAGTACTGTTTCCTTATTTTGCAGGCAATTTCCCTTGAAACTATGTGCCAACTACAGAAGAATGTTACAATAATTCCAAATCTTCCTGTGCATTATTCTTGGTGTACTCAGTCCCATTATTTACTGTCCCGGTAATTGTGGGAAACTACAAAAATAAAATAAATTAATCAAAAATTAAATATCATAGACCTTTTCTCAAGGTGCCAAGAGCCTTGGACTAACAGTGCTCACTTTGGGCTTCATGGAGCCCAAGTAAGGCAAGCCTCAAGAAGCCACATAATTAGCACAGTAATTTCTCATCTAGTGTCATAAGAAATGATTTGCTCTCACTTTACCTAGTTCACTTCACTTTGAAATATTTATAAGATTCTGTAGGTCCCACACTAGGGTTTGGGGACACATGGGGGAGGGCTTATAACCAAGCAGCTGAAATGGGCTCCTCATGTATGGGAAGATCATATCCCACAGCCTCTTGTAAGTTGAAAAGGTTTTAAGTAAAAGATGCATGCCACACCTCACCTATACACATTAAAGATACAGGGTACTGTGTAAGGTGTTTGCCTTGACTGTGTAGCTACCCAGAAACTGAGGCAACCTTAGGCCTCATCCAACACCTCAAAGGTATCTTACAGCATATCAGTAGCCCAGTAAAGGAAAAATTCAAAGTGCAGTTCCCACTGGATGTGTGCCACTTCTGTCTTGTTGATAAGTTAAAAGGCCACACACTGGGGACAACCTGTATAATACAAGGTGTCTCAGAGACAGGATGTAGGGACAGGTTCTACAGTGACACCAGTGATTAGAGGAAAACTGTGGACAGAAGTGGCAACTGAGCCGAGACCACAATAAAGACAGAAAGCCAATCCAGAAATGAT
Source organism: Micromys minutus (assembly GCF_963924665.1). NCBI lineage: Eukaryota > Metazoa > Chordata > Mammalia > Rodentia > Muridae > Micromys > Micromys minutus. The sequence goes on along the minus strand of NC_137981.1, from coordinate 6,473,406 downwards.
CTGAATGGGAGGAACATCAGAGATGTGCACTTCAAAGATCTGAAGAAACAGAGGAGGGTTGGGAGGAGAATGCCAAAGGAAAATGTCTCCCAATAAAAAAGCACATGGTTATAAGCATCATTCCTGATTATAAGACCACCTCTCCCTGATTTATAGTTAAGTACTGTTTGCTAGGAGAGAGGGGCTCACAAAGTCTCACTCTCCCTGACAATTGACAGGCATGTCGCAGTTGCGAAGGGAGGGAGACACATATGTAGCTACTGGTGTGTGGTCTGTGCTCTTATAAGCAACCCTCAGCTCATTAATCACAAAACAAGGACAGGAAAGCAGAAAAGCAATGAACTGGGAAGAAGAGAGTCCACAGATGGAAGGACAAGAAAGAGTTGAAGGGATAATATGACCAAGATACATAATATATATAACAATGTCTGAATGAAATCCATTACTGTGCTAATTAGCATATGCCAATAAAAACTAAGAGATAAACACTTAAAAACTACAAAGATAAAATCAACATATAAAAATCAGTAACTTTTCTATATACCAATAATAAACTTTCCAGGTAGCAAATTAGAAAAAAAATTCACAGTAGCTTCAAAATAATAATAAATAATATCAAGGAATAAACCTGATAAATAATAAAAGACCTGTATAATGAATACTTTAAAACATTGTCCAGGGGCTGAAGAGATGATTCAGCAGCTAAGAGTATTTGTCACTCTTTCAGAGGACCTAGATTTGGTTCCCAGCACCCACCTGGTGGAGCACAACATCTTTTCTGGTCTCTACAGTTACCAAACACACATGCTACATATTTGTAACTTGCAGTCAGACACTTGTACATGATAAAAAGAAACAACACTGTGGAAAGAATAATTTGGGAAACCGTTCAGTTGCTTGCAAGTCCAGCTTTATAGTTGAATTATTCACCATATATTCACAATAGCTAAAATATGGAATAAGCCTACATGTTTGTCAACAAATAAATTGGTAAAGAAAATACACTGGTGTGTGTGTGTGTGTGTGTGTGTGTGTGTGTGTGTGTGTGTGTGTGTGTGAATTATATTCTACCATAAAGAATGAAATTGTGACATTATTATCAAGAAAAACAATGGATCTGGAGAACACTATAAGTCAGCCTTTCAAAAAGGACTAAGCACATCTTTTCTGTCATATGCATATTCTAGGTTTGAATGAATGAGTGAGTGAATGGATGAATGAATGAATGAATGAATGAATGAATGGCATAAACGTAGAAGGGGGACTAGAAGATGAGGAGACAGAGTCTAATGAGAGAGGACGAGTGACAAGAGGGGGATTGATAGGGTAAAAAGACAAGTGTTTTCTCTCATATACAAAATAGAAATTCAGCTCTATATTCATAAGTATTTACATGCACATACATGACATGAGGACAAAAGGGACATAGGTTAGGAAATGAAGGAAACTAGCAAGAAATGGATGAGGAGGGTATTTGGGGCAAGTCTGAGCAAAGTAAGATGATGCATATAACACATATGCATATACATATATACATACTAATACACATACACACACATACATATACATATGTGTATATACATATATGCGTTGTTATAATGCCATCTAGCGTTTTTACACTAACTAAAAACTTAGGACTAGTGCATTAGCACTCCAAATTTAGTTTATACTCTTGGCAATAAAAATGTAATATCAAATAAGGACTAGCTGAAATTTAACTCTATCTCATTGTTATGCACTTTTGGGAGTGAAATCTGCTGAGACTGAATAGTTAATGCTTTATGACCAAATTATCCCAGGATTGAGTTCTGAGTAGGCCAGCGTTGCACTTAAGAATGTAAGCATGAAGATCAGCCCAGTGTCTAAGAAATGCTGGGAAGATCAGCAGTATCTGTTCATTCTCACAAGTGAGTTTCCAAAGCAAAACAGAGCAGTTCTAGTAAGATAAATAGAAGCCCACCCTCCGCAAACATTTCTCTGAATGCCTCATGAAAGGACTTGGCAAAGCAGCATTATTGTTTCCAGACAACATTGCAACATTCTTAAGATTACTTTTCTCTCTCTTCCTAGGATTCCAATTATAGAAGTTGGCTAGATCAGGGAGGACGGTAGGCTTTGTAGTTGTTTGGATGTTAAGTGAAAGTTCAAAAAACTTCTCTGGGAATATGTAATCTTACTGTCACACGTTCCCACAGATAGGGGTTGTGTGACAAGCCACAGCAGTCTTGTTTTGTGAAAACAGCAGTCCAAAGGGACCTTCACAGTACTCACAATAGTCCCTGGTATCTGTTTACCAAGCAGAACTTACCTATCCACCCTCTGGGACAGGGGTCAAAGCAACTGCCTCATCATCTACTCAAGATGTAACTGCATTGACCCAAACCCTGTCACTCTTCAGCTACAGGGCAGGTAAGAGGACACAGAAATCCTGTTCCAGGTAGAAAGATACCAAGTCCCTGCATGCAAGTCAGGGGATGGGAGGCCCCCAGCTGGGGTCCTGTGGGCCACATGTGCCCTCATGCATCTGCAGATTTATGTGTTTATTCCAATCAGAAATTAGAGAAAATCGCCCTACAAATAGATAGAAATCGGCTATAAATGGGCTACTCCTGCGATTGTTGCTATAAATACATAAGGATACATAACGTTTTTTCATGTGAACTACCTAGGAACTAAATAAGCTTCAGTTTTAATTCTGTTTTCTTTGCAAGCCAAGAATAGTAACAAAACCCCCAAATAGTCAAGTATGCCACTTGAAAGCCATAAAATAATTATCCTTACCAAGAATAGAGGATCGTTCCCACCACAGACGTGAGCTTACTGCTTTCCTGTTTCTGCTTTGCCAGGCCAAAGTCAGCTACAATTCACAAAACAGAGTAAAGTGTTACTGCGTTTCCCCAGGATTAGCAGTCCCTAGCTTGTAGTTCTGAAGAGTAACTAACACATTTCCCAGCGACCACTAGTTCCTCTTTATGTTTTCACAAGATACAGACATATTCTGTCTACTCCTAACCTCAGTTCGTATGCACTATACACTACTGTTTTTTTTTTTATTCTGACATGATGGGGTTTACCATTTTAAAATGATCTAACATAAGTCTTGCTAACTAAAGCAGATTTTTTTGTGATTTTTTTTTTTACTTTAGAGTTCTCAAATAAATAGTAAAACTGTGGCATTTTGCTATATAGTTGCCTTCAAAGCTGCATCTAAGAAAAAAAAAAAAAAAACAAGACGAGTGTGATGGCTTAGCCTGTGATCACATCATGCAATGAGAAAGAACGGCATGTAATGCTCAGTGTGATACTTTCTCAAAAAAAAAAAGACAAAGAAAAGAAAGAAAATAACAAAAAAGAGAGAATTTAAGTATGCTATGATATACTCCTCTTTAACAAACCATAGATATGCAAATTATATGACCATTTTTAAAATATATCTGAGCTTTGGTGACTACATCCTTGAAGCATTTTTTGGAGCTAAGGCAGTAAAAAGTTCAAGGCCAGCCTGGGCAACACAGTTAGATATTATCTTAAGGAAGGAAATAAAGTAAGGAAGAAATGAGAAAGGACCGAAAGGAAAGGTTAGGGATGGGAGAGTGGTGGAGGGGAAGAAAAGAAAAAGAAAGAGAGGTAGAAAAGAGTAAAAGTAAAGTAAGCCTGAACAACTACCACGGAAATCAGAGAACCTGAAATTAAATAGCATCAATTGGCACTAATCATATTTATTTAAAAAATAATAATAAGGGTTAAATAGCATAGCATAATGAAGAAAAGTACAACATAAAAATTAAATAATTTGGGCTTATTGTTCACCTTGAACTGACCTTGTGCCACAGCTCCTTGTACCCATATTCTGCTTGGAGAAATCTAGTCTCCCAGGAGCGAGTGCTGACGCACCTGAGAGCACAGGGGAGACCACCACCTCTGCTCAAATTCTAGCCCAAAAGGAATGGAGACCTCAGGACACGGGAACGGATGAGCAGTCTGAGACAGGATCCTTCCAATTTGTGTCTGACACTTAGCTGACCCTGTGTTACAGCTCTCTGTACCCAGACCCCACTAGAAGAAAACTGGTCTCCCAGGAGTGCTGACAACAGGCTTACATGAGGGTCAAGCCAGTGTCAGAGACAGCAAAACCAGCTAACACCAGAGATAAACAGATGGTAAGAGGCAAATACAAGAACCTACAAGAGGATGGCCTTGTTGGGCATCAGTGGGAGGAGAAGCCCTTGGTCCTGCCAAGGCTCAATGCCCCAATGTAGGGAAATGTCAGGGTAGAGAGGCAGAAGAGGGTGGGTGGGTGGGTAGGGGAACATCCTTATACAAGCAGGGGGAGGAGATAGGATAGGGGTTTATGGAGGGGAAACCGGAAAAGGGGCTGATAACATTTGAAATGTAAATAAAATGTATCCAATTAAAACTTTTCAATTAAATAATTCAATATTAAATTATATATACACACATGAACACACACACACCTGTGTGCAGTATTTAATAGGTGGCTGTCGGCACCTAGAGAAGCATTCAGTGAATATATAAAAAGCAAATGAAGTTCTGAATGAATTTATATTGTTGACATGGGCAGCAACCAATGCCTCAGTCCCATGGGAAACTGTCAAAGCCTCCCTCTGGTCCAAGTGCAAATGTTAGCAGTACATACATCCAAGTGTTTACTAACACTTGACCAATGTGTGAAAAAAAAAAAAAAAAAAAAACAGTGACTGTAGCTTCTTCCTTCCAGATATTCACAGCCCATACTGCTGCACCACAGAGATCTCGCTCTACCTAAGACCAACCCCTGCTCCTGAGCTCCACACAATAAGCAGTAGAGGAGGGTATGGGGGGATAGGTACGACTGAGTACCACTCCCTCGGAGAACACAGGGCCATCAGATCCAAGCTTTTCTGTGTCTGTGTGTCTTTCTTCTGTATGTCTGGCCTTCTTCATTCCCTTGCCTTCTGAGTCAGGTTCATACATCCAAGCCACGCTGGACACAGAGATCAACATTTTGTTATTTTTTCCTGTAACTACATTTTTAGTCCAGAGTCCTATGTTCTCAGTCTGGTGTAAAACTCACTGTGTGGCTCAGGATGGCCTTGAACATTTGATCCTCCTCTGTCCCGTAAGTGTTAGGATAACACAGATGAGCCACCCACCCCGTTTATGCTGAGGGTTAAAAATCAGAACTTTTCCATTAGAACCTCATTAGCTGAGCCACATCAGCCCTACAATAGCACATTTTTTATGACTTTAGAATTATATATGTTTATAAGATACAATATGCTAGCTCAACAGATACATTGATATAACATATCCTTTAAAATCAAGATTTTAATTTTAATTTTAAATTGGGCTAAACACCTTTGTTCATAGTAGAAACATTGTGAATCTTTTCTTCTAGCCTTCTGAGTCCATGGTTCATAAGAGCAGGCTCAGTTTTTCTATCCATCTCTACCCTCATCTCCTCGGTCTCTGGTTAACACTATTCTCCTCAGTTTATAGACCACCATTCTAATATGCCACGTACAAATGGACCTCAGGACGCTTGTTTCTCTGTGCCTGGCTTATATCACTAAATGATCTATTTCTATCCATGTTGCCTTGGGATAGACAGGATTCTATTTGTATAGCTGAATACTATTCAACTGTGCACCAGGCTACGTTCTCCACAGATCCGTTGGTCGATGGGCACCTAGCTGTCTCCATGTCTTACCTACTTGAACTCTGCTGCAGTAACTGAGAGTCCAGCTATCTCTTGTAAACAGTGGCACTGGCTGGGGAGTGAAATCGCTGGGCCAGATCACATGAAGTCCTATGGGTCATATTTCAAGGAACCTCCTTAGTGTTTGCCATAATCACTGTTTCACAATCTAATTTAAAATCTGCAGCAGGTCTGCCTTCCTCCCTTTCCTGCCCAGCACCTGCTCCCTTCCCTCCTCAGCAGGGAGAAAATGGCTACTTGTTTTTTATTTTAAGTTGCTGTACAAAACTACCTCTAATCTTTATCGTGGTCATTTTTTTACTGGGACAAGATGATATCCCTGTGATTGAATTTGGATTTTCCTGCAGATTAGTGAGTTGGGCCTTTTTAAAACCCCTGCTTTTCCTTTCTGCATGTCCTTCGGAATTCCTACTTTTCATGGGTTGATTGGGTTTTGCTACTGATGCATGTAGAGTGGTCCATATGTCCTGGATACTGTCTCTGTGATACATCAATGTCCATCCTATTCGCTCTCACTCTCCAGACATTTCACTGACTTGGGATCCTTTCCTGGGTTTTCTGGAAGCTTTTTGGTTTGATGGATTCATGTGTCAGGTTTTGTTTTGTTCCCTGCCTAAACATCCCAATGTCTTCAGACATTCCTTGTTTTCTTTTTATCCTTGTTCTATATTTCCATCTTTTATTCATTCTGGATTCCTTTCTGTAAATGCTGAGAGAGGGCATTCAAGTCTTATTGTGTTGCAGGTATATTGCAACTTTCCCAGAACATTAATTAATTATTTAGTTAATTAATCTTCATTCAAAAGGCTGTGGTTTCCAAATTCTGCTTTTATGATATATATTATCACCTTGGTCAAAATCTAGATGTATATACACATATACAGACGTATGGGTTTCTTTTTAGACTCTCAAATTCATTCTACTGATCTGACTACTTCTATGCCAATACCATGATACTTTGATTACTACAGCTTTGTAGTGTAGTATACTGGATATATAATACTGTATATTAGTCATATGCATATGACTAATCTTCAAAATTACCCATTTTATAGATGTGAGAAAGCATGAGGCACAAGTGTGAGCAAGTTACTTAGTGTCCTTCAGAGAAACATCATCAGTCAAATATTAATTTGAATTAATCAATGCTTAACAAAACACAACAGTGCCAAAGAATTAAAAGCTCAAGCCCCAGCTGCTTCACTGACAATCCAATCTGATATTGGAGGAGTGAATCAGATCTGCTACACATAAACATCCAATCTTTAGGCTCTGACACAAAAGGACAGAGCACAGCACCTCCCACAAACAGAGATGAAGAAGACCCATCCAGAACAGAGAGAACAAAACATAATAGTTCAAAAGGAATTTCAACAGCATATGAGACTACCAGGCTGCTTTAGTCCTAAAACTCACCTAGTGTAGGTTACCAGGCTTAAAGAGGGAGGGAGAGACTAGAACTAGGGAAATGGTCCCTTTGGTAAAGCGCCTGCAGAGCAAACAAAAGCACCTAGCACACAGTGGTCAACATCAGGTCATGTGGATCCTCCCAGCTCCCTGGCCACCCGACTCAGCCTACTATTCAGCACCAGGGCCTCTGAGAGGCTCTGTCTAAACGTGAACACTGACTATGAAGACAAAAGATATTGTTCTTTGGCCTACACACACACACACACACACACACACACACACACACACAACACCACCACCACCACCACCAGAAAACTATACTCATCACAGTAAATGCACAAAGGGTCCCTGGCAATCTTTACTCCTTTCAGCAGAGGAGAAATGCATTGGAAGCCCCTTAATTACATAAAAGGCATATATAGAAACATATGGCTAACACACTAGCTAGTGTTGAAAGGCAGAATACATTGCTTCTGATTTCAAAACAAGTCAAGAAGGCTGATGTCATAGCATATGCCCACTGTCCCAGGACTGCGGAAGCTGAAGCAGGAGGATTCTGAGGCTCAAGAGCATGGGCTACATAGTGCTTTCAGGATCATAGGTTCAGAAATACGTAGTAAAATGTGCAGCCTAAGGGAAAGGTGGCTTGATTTCAAATAAACTTTAGAAGTCTAAAAAAAAAAAAAAAAAAAAAAACAAAAAAAACAAAAAAAAACAAACAAAAAAAAAGTCTTATCTTAAAAAAAGAATATTAAATTTAAAAGTCAGGGCTGGCTACTTACATTTCTACCCAACATTCAGCAATGGTTGCATGTGTGTTTTATATGAACCAAAACCTTGTATTTCTCTTGCAATAAAAATGACTCGATCAGGTTACAATATGTATGTTTAATTCGATTTTTAAAAGATGATGAGCTGATGTTTCTTCTCTGAGGAAGTGTTAGAGGATTTCAGTTGCTGCGGCCAGCCTAGCACTGGATCTACCAGTGTTACTACAGAGGTCATCACAGCACGTGCGCGACCCCAGGCCAGGTCCCACACACATTTCTTTGATGATTGCTGTTGTCGAACAGTTCTCATGTTTATTTGACATCTGTGAGTCACTTCTCAGCCTAGTCTCTGTTCATTTTTTCTTACTGTTCATTGGTTGATAAATAATATCACAAAGCTCTCTCCTCTGTCTGAAACTTGTCTTTTCATCTCTGCTTTCTGTTTGCATTTGCAAGGCTTAGTTTTCTTCTAGAAATTTTACAATTTAAGTCGTATAGATTTTTTTTCAGTTTTATTCTGAAAACTTTCTCACACTGTGGCTCAGATTGCCTCAGACTCATAGCAATCTTACTGTTTCGGGCTCTATACTTCTGGAATTATGCATGACTTAAATTAAGTCTTTCTTATAGATCTCTCTGATCATAAGCTAATTTTTAATTTTTACATAGTTTGCCCAGATGGCCAACTTTTGGTATCAATTTGACTGTATTAAAGGACCCCATCAAGACTTCCTGTGATAAAGGGGTGGGCCTCTAGAATGTTTCTTCTTCTCAGCTACTCTGACAGAGAGCTTTGTAGTGGAAGAAAGTAGGAGAGAGGAGGAGAAACATGGTAGCAGTGAACTTGGGCAGCTCACTCTCCAAGGCCAGCCATGAACTTCTCTGCCGGCACACACCCAGCTTCCGACAGGTCTCACTGCACTCAGAAGATAGTACTTTGTCATCAGCAACATTGGATCCTTCACTGGATCACAGCATTTTGCAAGGAGGTTGTCAGGAAGACCCATACCATTCTACCAAAAAACTGCTGTCATAGGCATCCCAGCCAGAAGCTCTTCAGTAGAGGCCACAGATGCTGGTCAATCATACCTCAGCAGGGCAGCTTTGAGAACATCCCATTCGCTGTGGCAACTGGCTCTGTCAGATCTAATGAAGAGGCCACACCAAAATGAAGCTTTTCAAAACCATAATCCACATGTAAGAAAATCAAAAAACTCATACCTCACTAGAACCAGCTGATGCTACTTATGTGACACAAGCTGTCCTGAAAGCTTATTCTCTATACCTGTTCAAGATTTCCCACAACACAAGCTGACCGCTTCCTTCAGATCTATGACAGATCCTGAACCAGAAACACCAGAGTCAGCAGTTAGGCTTCCCCTGAAACCTTCACCCTCAGAAACTACAAAAAAAAAGTTTATTGTTCTAAGCCTCTAAATTCTGTGGGACTAGGACTCCCTAAGCTATGTCACCAGCACCAGGGATACAGAACTCAGTTCTTAAACTACTAGTTTCTGTCCCTCCCCTGAAGAACTCTAATTCTTTATGCCACAAATAGTAGAGACAAGGTTAATTCTGCAAAAGCTCCTGATAAATATGAAAAATAAATACCAGGCTAGAAGACCAAACATGATCTGTATTTTCAGAGAGATATTTACAGAACATGTTCTCAAAAACTTGACCACCCTTTTAAAGGCCTCTTTCCATCCATTCATCTGAGTATCTGTCACTATCAGAAGTATCTTTACTTATTTAGGTATTTGTATAGGGTCTGGTGTTCTCTATGAGAGTAAATTCTTGGTATTGCTTGCCATTGTTGGGTGAGCTATGTACACACAGGTGTGCACAGGTCATATGTGTGCACACCTCTCTGTAGGGTTAACCATTATCCACAAGCTGGATAGCTTGCTGGTCTAGTATATACTGGAGAAAATTAGTAGGGTTGATGAGCACAATGGAAAATAAAAAGTGTGCTCCAGCAATTTCTTTAGGGATCTCACTGTAATTTGAGCTTTGGTTAACTTAATATCCTTGGTGACATGAGAAAAATCACCTTATAAAAATTGATTTCAATGGGTTAAAAACCAAGGAATGTTACAATGGTTTTTGTTGTTGTTCTTGTTCATTCCAATCAATTTAGATAATGGCATGGGCTGAAATGATGTTTACAAAAACACAGCTAACAAGAGATATGCTTAAATGGCAAAGAACGGACACTGGCCGTTGGGAAGATTTTGGTGGCCATGGTAGATGTTTCTGCTACTCTTTTCTCATTGGTAGTAACATATGGGGAAGAAATGCTTTATTTCTGACATCATAAAGGCATCTGTGTGCTTGAACACCAAGTTATCACTGATATCTGAAAATACTTTAATATAGCATGGGAAGCTTTGATAGGGCAGGTGACAGGGATGATGTTCACACAGCCTGCAGCCCCTGCTTTCAAGCACCAAAAAAGCTCTAAGCTGAGTCTTACTCGGGTGATTGTTGCTCTCTTACTATTCGCTCCTTTGAGATACTGCACCCCCCATCAGCTACTCTGGGTGATCTATAGTTGCTTTCTCATGACAATAGATGTGATGCATTCTGACACACTGCAGATATAAGGTATCTGGGCTTTTGCACATTAGACCCATGTGGTCACTAGCTTTCAGCCATGAGCTATGTCAATTTGTCCCAAACCACATCCCAGCCACCAAGCCCTATCCTTCCCATGGGCTTCCTCCTCTAGTTTATGAAGCACCTACCATTCTCAGTCCACACTCAGCTCGTCACTCACAGTTGACTGGGATCCAAGGTGGCTGGCATAGACAGCATCTCCTGCTCTGCTCTCCTGGTCCCTACCTCTCCAGCTCTAACCTCTATGTACTCATACTTTGCTTCTGTGTTTCTGGTCCTCGTTTTAAGGTACTAGAAACCCCCTTTTCTGATGTATGCTTCATCTGAAGGACTCTTCTCAGTCTGAGGGAGCACTTAGCAACAAGGGTTTCCGGTCATGATGTCACTGCCAAGGTTCCACAAAAGTACCAGATCACCATGCTTAGCTCTCTGTCATTGTCATGCAGCCGTCAAGACTGTCGTCAACTGTCCATTCACTGAAATGTCAACACCTGTGTTCCAGGTACTGAGCCAAGCACAAATATGATGACCAACAGGCCAGGAACCAGCTCTAACACAGACCTTAGGAACTAGTGGTAAAGATGTACATTCAGTCAAGCATCACTTACATGGTCTAAGTGAGCATCTGCAGTTTGGGAAGACCTTCAAAGAGCAAGAGCAAATCAAAAAGGATTCTGTAAAAGTTTGGGGTGATAAAGTAAAGAACCTGATAAAGCAACTTCAACAACTCAGGAAACCCTCAGTCAGAAGCCTATGATACTCAGGAAAGTAGGCTTCTTGAACATAGCTGTGGTGCTGAGGCGGGGGGGGGGGGGGCGGGGGACAAAATACAGCTCAACTCCATACAGCCAGTCTCTCTTTTGATGCCTTTCCAGATGCCCACAGCTTCAAAATCATCTATGCAAGACCCCAGAAGAACATGGGCTTCCAAAGAAGGTCCCAAGCCTTCCTTCAGCAGAGTCCTGCATTGTGGCTCGTTCTTTTCCCAAGGTCACAGATTCCTGTCTCCACCTCCAGGCCCCTTCCTGTCCTTTCCACAAAGGAAGTTCAGTGGTCACTCACAACTTCATATTTAAACTTGACAAGTGGAATGCTGAGTCTAAAATGGAGTGTCCTGAACTGAGAAAGAGGGTGATGCACAGGAAGCCTGCCCTTCACACTGTGTCCCTCTGGCCTGAGCCCCTCCCCAGGGCAGCCTCTGGTAAGCAGCTCATGGTTCCCTCCTCTCATGTGTCAGCATCACAATGCCGGGCTGTTCACTGGGCCATCAGCTTCCCTGCTTCTAAGGCCTCTGCTGAGGACATATCTGTCCTCAAGCTTTAGATTCTGCACATAAGGAGACCTTGTAGACTTTATAGCCACCAGAGCTAGTTCTACTGCTGCCTCTTCTCCTGGCTCTTAACACCTTCCTCATCCTAGAAATGTGATGGGGCTGCCTTTACTTGGATAGTCCGTCTAGTTTTCCAGCATAAGATAACTATAATACACTTGAAAAAAAAAAAACCTTCTTGCTTTCATAGTAACATGAGGGCAATAGACTGAGAACATTCCGACTCACACAGTCCCATTATTGTGATAATCATCCGCCCTTCCAAATCTAATCGTGTAATTCTGAGTGTAAACCCTGATGTTCCCTTGCTCTCTACACACCGGGTGTCTTTGTAGCACCCAAAAGCACCATGTTCTAACTTTTTCTAGCCTTTGTCTCTTGCTGCCTACACTGTCATCTTTCTGCTTGCTTTTTTGCCCAGTGATCCCTCCAGCTGAGTAGGTAACACTGGCCCTATGGTGGCAATCACTATGGGCCACGTCTTATTTCTCTGGAGGAATATAACTGAACACTGTTAATTCTGAGTTGCTTTGACCAGTGATATGGTAGCATGGTATTAGGTTAACAGCTTAGGGGTATACTTGCTTGTCTCCAAATCTGATAGTCAAATTTAACCCTCAGGACCCACGTGGTAGATACAAATTGGAAGAAAGAAATCAAGATATCACTATTTGCAGATGGTAGTATATTTAAGTGACTTCAAATTTTCCACCAGAGAACTCCAACAGCTGATAAATAACTTCAGCAAAGTAGCTGGATATAATTAGCTAAAACAAATCAGTAGCCTTCCTCTACTCAAAGGATAAACAGGCTGGGAAATAAATCAGGGAAACAATATAATAATACAACATATGTTGGTGTGACTCTAACCAAGCAATTAAAAGGTACAAGAACTTCAACTCTCTGAAGAAAGAAACTGAAGATCTCAGAAGATGGAAAGATGAATCAGCATGATTAACACACTAAAAATTGACCGTCTTACCAAAACCAATCTACAGATTCAATGCTGTCCCTATCAAAACTCCAGCTCAATTTTTCACAGAGATAGAAAGAGCAATTCATCTGAAATAACAAAAACCAAGGTTTTCACAAACCATTCTCAATAATAAGAGAACTTCTGAGGGAAGCACTATCCCTGACCTCAAGCTGGATTGCAGAGCAATTGTGATAAAAACAGCATGGTACTGGTACAGAGACAGACAGATCAATAGAATAGAATTGAAGATGCAAAATTAAAACCAATCACCTATGGTCACCTGATCTTTGACAAAGAAGCCAAAACCATCCAGTGGAAAAAAGACAGCATATTCAACCAATGGTGCTGGCTAAAGTGGTCAGCATATAACAGAATGCAAATTGACCCATTCTTATCTCTTTGTACAAAGCTCCAGTCCAAGTGAATCAAGGACCTCCACATAAAACCAGATACACTGAATCTAATAGAAGAGAAAGTGGGAAAGAGTCTCAAACATATCAGCACAGGGAAAATTTTTTCTGTACAGAACACCAATGGTTCGAGCACTAAGATTAACAACTGACAAAAGAGACCTCATAAAATTGAAAATGTTTTTCAAGGCAAAGGACACTGTCAACAGGACAAACCAGCAACCTACAAAATCAGAAAATATCTCTACCAATCTTCCATCCAATAGAGGGCTTATTATATATACAATATATACAAAGAACTCAAGAAGTTAGATTTCAGAGAACCAAATAACCCTATTTAAAATTGGGGTATAGAGCTAAACAAAGAATTCTCAACTGAGGAATCTCAAATGGCCAAGAGGCACTAAAAAAATGTTCAACATCTTTAGTCATTTGTAAAATTCAAGTAAAAAAAAAAAACTGAGATTCCACCTCACACCAGTCAGAATAGCTAAGATCAAAATCTCAGATGACAGCAGATCCTGGCGAGGATATGGAGAAAGAGGCATACTCCTCAACTGCTGGAAGGATTACTCTGGAAATCAGTCTGGCGGTTCCTCAGAAAACTGGACATAGTACTGCCTGAGGACTCAACTATACCACTCCTGGGCATATACCCAGAAGATGCTTCAACATATAACAAGGGCACATGCTCCACTATGTTCATAACAGCCTTATTTATAATAGCCAGAAGCTGGAAACAACCTAGATGTCTCCCAACAGAGAAATGGATAGGGAAAATGTAATATATTTACATAATGGAATACTACTCAGCTACTAAAAACAATGACTTCATGAAATTCGCAGACAAATGAATAGGAATAAAAAATATCATCCTGAGTGAGGAAACCCAGTCAGAATAGAATATACATGGTATGTACTCACTGATAAGTGGATATTAGGCAAAAAGCTCGGAATACCCACAATACGACTCACATACCATATAAAGCTCAAGAAGAAAAGAACACCAAGGTATGGATGCTTCAGTCCTACTTAGGAGGAGAAACATAATCATGGGAAGTAGAGGGAAGGAGAGAACCTAGGAGGGAGGGGGGAGAGGGGAAGGAGCAGGTGAGGGAGGAGCTGTGGGGGGAGCAGAAGTACAGAGGATTAGGAAATTAAACAGAGGTGTGTAGCAGTGGGGGATGGAGACTGAGGATAGCCACTAGAAAGACCCAGGTGCTAGGAAAGCAAGAGGCTCTCAGGACCCGAGAGCCCTTGGTTGAGGAATGGGGCCCACCTACCCAGCTCAAAAATATTAACACATAATTATTACTGTCTAAATGAAATACAGGGACAAAGAGCAGAGCAGAGAATGAAGGAAAGGCCATCCAAAGACTGCCCCACCTAGGGATCCATTCCATGTGCAGACACCAAACCCAGACACTCTTGTTGATGCCAAAAAGTGCTTGCTGATAGGAGCCTGGTATGGCTGTCCCCTGAGAGGCTCTGCCAGAGCCTGACCAATATAGATGTAGATAGTTGTAGCCACCCATCTGACTGAGCACAGGGACCACAATGGAGGAGTTGGGGAAGGACTAAAGAAGCTGAAGATGTTTGCCACCCCACAGAAAGAACATCATTTTCAACCAACCAGAATACCCCCCCCGACCTTCCAAGGACTTAACCACCAACCAAAGAGCACACATGAAGGGACCCATGGCTCCAGCTGCGTGTGTAGTAGAGGACGGTCTTATTGGGCCTCAGTGGCAGGAAAGGCCCTTGGTCCTGTGAAGGCTCAGTGCTCAGTATAGGGGAATGCTAAGGTGGTCAGGGGGGAGTGAATGGACGGGTAGCAGAGCTCCCTCATGGGAGGAGGGAGAGGGGCATAGGGTGGGAGTTTGTGGAGGATAACCCTGAAGGCGGATAACATTTGAAATGTAAATAAATAAAATAACCAATAAGAAAGGAAAAAAACATAATTACCATTAATAGTTCACAAAACACACAAAACCAGACATGCCTAGATCTGTCCTACAGTCTGCTGTCTGCCACTGTTTTAAGTTTCTGAGATTTTCGGGCTCCTTGTGGTCACAGCATAGCCTCACTCCCTGTGTTACCATCCCACCCCGACTGATGAAGTACTTCCATTTGCACTGTAGCCCTCACTGCCCCGAATCATCACCACAAACTCCTGAAGGAAGAGTCCCATCTGTCCAACTTGCCCTGAGTCAGTTCAGCCAGAGAGCCCAATCTGTGCCCTTTAGCTTTATGTACACCCCGTGTGTGCCTGCTTTACCTGCATTTGGTGAGCATCAAGCCTTTGATAAATGTCATACAGAATTAAGGTTGGCCTTGTTATTATCACCAAAGTCAACCAGATATCATTTGACAAGGACATGTGTAGGATACACCCTTGAGCAGAAACATGTAACCTCTTAAGCCATACCAAAAAAAAAAAAAAAAAAAAGCCCATGTCTTAAATTACCTGATATCCTATGAGCTTTATGTTTTGTTTTTCTTGTCTTTATTTGGGTACCAAAAAAACTGGAGAGGTAAAATTTTCTATTAAAATATGGACACTTGAAAAGGCCAAGCAGTATGAAATGAGTTTGGGCATGTGATCCCCAGGGCTGCTCTGTGATGTCCCAGCACAGTATGGATGCCACATTGCAAGTGACAGTACTTAGGGCAGACTTAGCACCTACTGTCTGTTTCTGCCTGTGCCTCACAGACCACCAAAACATGCAGAAGCCAGGCCTGGGCATGTGTCATTGCCCGTGTGCAGAAAGTCATTTTCAAATAGAAACAGACTCCCACGCTGAAAGCAGAGACTGGGCTTTGGTCAGAAAGGAGCAGCACAGCCCGCCCAGTAGCACTGAGTTGGGCGCCCAGTGGTGGGAACCAAAGAGAAAGCATCCATGCACACAGAACATGCTCGTGCGACCAACTGTTCCCAAGTACTCCAGTGACAAGCTTACTAAAAACATCTGCAAACCAACTTCAGCAAGTACACGGAGGACTTCCGGGATCTCCTAATGGCTTTTATTTTGTTTCCTCATTTGTTTGTTTTTCAATTCCGTTTCTTCCATTTGTCTCAGACGTCATTTGACAAACACGTGCTTCTTTCCTGGAAATAAGCTTTCCACCTCCACAAAGAAAACCCCACTACAGGGAAGGCTGCCCCCTTGTGGAGACATGATGAGTCATCCAGGCAGCAATTGCAAGCTCTGGCTCTGGAGGCTTCTGCTTTGTGGCGACTGCCCCATTGTGGTGACAAACTTCATCAACTACAGCACCTTTGTTAGCTGCATTGCCATGTGCACACACACACACACACACACACACACACACACACACACACACACTTTATCCAGCTTCCTTAAATATGGGGATTTTATATACTTAGTTAAAATTAATGCAATATTTGGATAAAACCATAGTCCCTCTTAAAACTGAGTTTAATGGCCACATTTTAATCAACTGTGATAGACAATAATAAAATTTCATAGAACTATTGCATTTAAGATATTGATAAAGCATTATATAAACACTGAATTACTGTGTTACTAAGAAAATCATCTTCTACTCCCTGACAGAAATGTTGTCACCCCATGGCTGTGGTAGAAAACCCACGTTGCAGCAGATCTGCCCCACGGCCACTTCTCCTATGGGTGTAGTTGTCTGATGCTCCCTCACTCAAGGTCAAATGTCCAGGAAGAAGAAAACACTTTTAGCCTAAGAACTGCTAAGTGGAACTCCAGTAAATATTACGTCAGTGGATTGAGCAGAACAGCAACAAGAGGCAGGGAAAGGGAAACAAAATGAACAGTTGCTCATTCTCCTAAACCCAAGTTCTTTTCCTAGGGAGCCTGGCACAAGCCGGGGATATATTTTTAAAGTTACAGAGTCAACATAAAAAGGAAGCATGTTACTATGCCTACTGCTTATACCCTAGTAACATCGCCAGCCTGTCCACTTCCAGTTTAAAGTGGGACTGGTCGTGCTTGTTTATCTCCTGCAGTTCTCAAAGCCTTCCTAAAATACGGCTGGGGACTGTCTCTGAGTGGTGACAGGGAAGGACAAGCTGTGCCAATGACACCTTGGAAGATAGTGAGGAGAACTGGGGACAGACCTGGTAGCACACACTTTTCATACCTCTGAAAAAAGAAAGCTCAAAGGCTGTTCAAAGGTCAAAGTCATGGATCCTGCAGAGGTAAAGATGGAGTCCCGGGCCCCCTCCTTCTCACATGTGCCTACACAGATTCTAAGTCCAAAAGTACCACAGCCAACTAGGCACCAAGCAGCAGATGGTTGCATTCAATTGAACTCAGTGAAAATCCAAATTGAATATGGTCCCCTGAGCCCTGCCAAACACAAGGCTCCCACAATGAAGACATTGCGACAGGTTGGGGGGAAGGGCCAGACCTGAGGCAGCTTCTTTGGAACAAGGCTTGGATGGATACCAACTTCAGGATCTCTGAAGAAATCTCTGCCATGCTAATAGAACACAGAGTCATTCCAACAACTGTTTCCAGCCTCTTCTGTAACATTAAAGGCAGCCCTCCATTACTAGAGGCATAAGGAAAACAACCAACAAGAAAAAGAGAGATCAGACCAAGCAACTAAGCAAGGGGGAAAACAAAAATAGACCCAGAAAATACAGAAGACATGTGGGCTGTTGAGGAAGAAGTCTCCCTACACGGGGAGGGAATAAAAGCCAGGTCCTTCAAGGGTGGAACAGAGAGCATCGTGCAACATAGTTCCACTGCTAAAAGTCAAATGTTCAAAATGACTGGAAAGGAAATCTGAAGAAATAACTGAAGTATAAGTAGAGAAAAAGAAAGACACACGAATGCTTATGCTAAATAAAGGCCCATTCAGGGCCGAGGGTGAAAAGAATACCTGAAATTCTGTAAAGAGGTGTAGTACTTCACGGGTTGGGTAACGAAAGTTAGAATGGCTCTGGGATTCCTGTCAGGCAGGAGGATACGGGAAGCATGAAGAGATGCCTTCAAAATCAGGAAGGGCAGGGCTCCTGGTGCTGACCTGAAGCCTCAGAATCCAACATGATGATGCAGGGGCAAAGAGTGGGAGCAAATGGAAAGTTCCAGAATAAGAGCCGTGCACCAGACCTAAAGGAAAGCTCCATCTACATCGCTGCTACAGCTCAGGAACAGGAAACTGTCAGTTTCTCTGACCTGTGCTATAGACAGTGTGCAGATAAAGCTCAGCATCCCCAAGGGAGAGCAGAAAAGAGATCAAGGTGGGTACACAGAAAGAAGAAATGCAAACAGAAAGGAAGGCAAATATTAACTGGAAGGAAAACAAAAAGGTCTATGAGAAAGGAAAGGTAATTAGTCTGGGCAGTAACTACACACTGACAATTATGTAAACACTCAGAGTTGCTTTAACCCTGAGGTGAACTAACAGCGTGTAGATGGGTCGACAGGGAGCAGGAAAACTAAACCATCATGATGAAAGTCAAATACCATCTGGAAATGAACAAAAATGGACCAAGTAACTTCAGAAGCATCAAGCCACTATTTTATTCTGTAAACTACATCAGTGTGTGCCAGGAAATAAAGTACAAATATGAAAACTAAGCTGCAAAAGAACCGAGTAATTATAATAGAAATTAAATTCAGTATGTTTAAATACCGCCAAAGGAGATTATGCAGGTATTCCAATAAGGAAATAATATGTACACTTAGCTATTATTCAGGGGAAAAAACTACTTAAATGGACATATAGGAGGAGTTTAGTGTGTTTTTCTAGGATATGACATAATCTGATATGAAACTCAAGCTCACAGTTTTAATAATACCCTTTGACTTATAAATTGAGATTTGTAGAAAAATTATTTTTGAAAATCTAAAAACAAGGCAGAGTTGTAAAAAGCTATGGAAAACACAATTGTGGTTGATTTCAAATGATTAAGCAAATGTTTGTCTAAGATAAAGGTTCACAATTGTTTTATTTCTTGGTTCTTTATTTATAATTCATTAGCTTAAAAACGTTACAAAGTAACTTTGATTAAAGGTTTATCTAAAGAGTTTTGAAGTTGTTTTTATTTTTCAAAAATAATACAGTTTGTTCTTTTGAAAATTGAGCCAATCAATTTGAATCCTGATTTGTGAATGCACTTTGGTAAGGGGAATTTTCACTTAATGCCCTTGTTAGCAACTCCACTAGGCTCTGCCCAACAGTTACCTAGCAACAGCTGCCCTGCCAGTTAAGAGCCAAAAGCCATCTGCCAGAGTTATACTGATACAGATGAGGATGCTTGCAGCTAACCATCAGACTGAGCATGGGGACCCCAGTAGAAGAACAAGAGAAAGGACTGAAGGAGCTGAAAAGGTTTGCAACCCCATAGGAAGAACAACAAAACCAACCAACCCCTCCAGAGCTCATAGGGACTAAAACATCAACAAATGAGCACACATGGAGGGACCCATGGCTCCTGTGGCATATGTAGCAGAAGATAGCAGTGTCGGGCCTCAGTAGGAGGAGAAACCTATTGGTCCTGTGAAGGCTGTTTCCCCAGTGTAAGGGGAATGACAGGGCAATGAGGTAGGAGTGGGTCTTTGGGAATGAGAACATCTTCATGGAAGCAAGGGGGGGTGAGAGGGAGGGTAGAGGAGGGAAAGGGGATAACATTTGAAATGGAAATACATAAAATATCCAATAAAAAGGTTTAAAATGAACAAAAAGCCAGGCATGTAAGAAGACCCCCCTCAGTAGCCCTCCCCACTTCCCTTCCCCTCTCCCCATTCCCTTCTTCCCCTCTCCACACTCCCTTACCCTGCCCTTCCCCCCTCTCCTCCCCCTTCTCCCCTTTTTCCTCTAGCCTCTTTCTCCTCTCTCCCCTCCTCCTCCCTCTCCTCTCTCTCTCTTCCCCTCCTGTCCCTTCCTCCCTCTCCTTTCCCCTCCCCTCCTCCCTATCCCCTCTGCTCCTCCCTCTCCTTTCCCCTCCCCTCCTTCTCCTCTCCCCTCCTCTCTCTTCTCTCCCCTCCTCCTCCCTCTCCTCTCTCTCTCCTCCCCTCCCCTCCCTTCCTCCTTCTCCTTTCCCCTCTGACCCTCTGCTCCTCCCTCTCCTTTCCCCTCCCCTCCTCCCTATCCCCCTCTCCTCCTCCCTCTTCTTTCCCCTCCCCTCCTCCTTCGCCTCCCCTCCTCTCTCTCCTCTCCTCTCCCCTCCCCTCTCCTCTCCTCTCCTCTCTTCTTTCTTTCTCTTTCTCTTCCCACATGGCCCCAGCCAGCCTTTTCCCCTCTTCCTCTCTCCTCTCTCTTTCTGTCCTTCTCATCCTTGCTCTCCTCTCTCCATCTACCCCTTTTCCAGATCTCCTCCTATTCCCAAATAAACTGCCCTTTATACTAAGCCTGTCCTAGGACCAATTCCTTGATGGGGAGGCACCTTGGCATGGACCCACTGAGTCACATCATCACACCTCTGTTTTATAAGACACAACACTGCTGAGATATTATGTCCTGAGATAAAGCACAAGTTGGATGTCGGCAAATAGGTGTCTCAACTATCCACTGGGAGGTGGTGGCAGTCAGGAAAAATGTTAACATCACACCTTTATTTTTATTTTTTAATTACTTTTTTACTTTTTGAGATTTATAATTACATCATTTTTCCTTCCCTCCTCCTTCCTAAATATACCTCCTTCTTGTTCTTTTTCAAATTCATGACCTTTTTTTATTAAGTGTTGTCACATACATGTATGAATGTACAAACATATATATATATATATATATATATATATATATATATATATATACACACACGCATGCATGCACCTGCATGAGCGCACACATACACACACCTTACATAAATACAACCTACTCAGTCTAGATAATATTACTTATATTTTCTAATATTACAGAAAACCACAATAATCAAAATGCCAAATTGTGAAGCCCAGTCCCAATTGTAGAAATGGGGAAGAAATAAATATTCATAAAAGCCAGAAAGTTGGAAACTTTGTATAAGACTGTGCTCGATAAGAATGTCAGAACTTGTGCTCATAAAGCCAAAACGGTTGAAGACAACAGTAGTAGACACTGGGAAGCAAACCAGGAAGTGTCCAGGAGCCCTCACCCCACACAGAGGACTATTGGCACCTATGGAATTCTCAGAGAGGGAGAAACAGTCTCCCCAGGGAAGAGCAAGCAATGGGTTATCCAGTACCAAGTAGCCAGGTTTTGTTTTGTTTTGTTTTTTTGTTTTTTAATGCATCCCTTTATCATCCATTATTGCTGTAGAACTTGCTGGGTTCCACACATCTTTAAACAGGAATTCATAGATAAGCCTACATCTAGCAGTGTATTCTCAAACATTCTTTCACTGTAGGGATCTCAGAATCAACCTTTGTAGGAACTACAAGTCTACATGAAGAGGGCTTCCCCTTGTAGCTTGTGAACCATAAATATCTCAAACAAGAGGGAAAAGGCTCACGGGAAAAATAGACATCATTCTGAACTAAAAATTGGTTCATGATGAGTTAGAAAAAATATAGGGGTAAAAATAAACCTCCTGATTTATGGGGGAAACTTTTTTTTTACTTTTTGTTATTATTATTATTATTATTTACTTATTTGTTTATTTTTTGGAGAAGAATCTACTTAGGCCTGGCTGGCCTCAGATTCACAGAAATCCACCTGCCTCTGCCTCTGCCTCTTTCTCTCCTTTTCTCCATGCCTCCCTGCCCCTCTGCCTCCCACCCCTCTGCCTCCCACCCCTCTGCCTCCCACCTCTCTGCCTCCCACCCCTCCATTCCCCTTCTGCCTCTGTCTCCCTGGTGCTGAAATTAAAGGTGTATGTCACCTTGTCTTAATCAATGAATTTTAATATACTGTCATCTGCCTTTCTGCTAGAGATTAAAACACCAAACAGTTATGTCAAAGGGTACAAGTTGGTCTATCTGTAAAGCCTTGTGAGACTGACACCTTTAAGACAAACTGTGAAAAATGGTCCAAAGCAATGTGCTCAACATGTTAATCATCAAAGCTTCTGTTTATGATGTAGAAAGAAAAACTCAGAAAGCATTAACTGAGGAGCTTAATTAAACACAGAAGCATCCTAAGAGTACTGTATTAGCACGTATGAGCAAAACACTCATTTAGAACAGTATTGCCGTTATCAAATAGTGTGTGAATACTATTCTCTCAGATGTGGAAAGTAATTAAAATTTAACAAAATAATTTTATTGTTCTGTTTTGTTGTTATCGATTTATTTGTTTTTATTTGGTTTTACTTTTTTGGATATAGAGTGTCATGTGGTTTGGAAGAGCATCAAACTTACTATGTGGCTGAAATTGCCCTTGGTCTCCAGACCCATCTGCCTCCACCTTCCAAGGCTGTATTGGATGTGTGCATGCAATACCCAGCTCAGAAGTTAAGGAAATATAAAAGCTCGTTCTCTCAGACACACAGGCCACATTACACTTGCCCAAACGTATCATGTGGCCAGTGCTTACTCCAATGGACAACTCAAAGAGAACATTTCCATGCCAAACGTTCTACTGACATGTACTGCCACTGCGAAATACGGTTCATTTCTGGACTAATCAGAAATCTTCAGTTAAAAAGTTGAAGACTTTTATACTTACTAACTGTCACTTTGTCCTTATCTCCCAACATAATGTTGTTTGGCGTGAGATCTCTGTGAACAATCCTCTTCTCCTTGTGTAGGTACCGAAGCGCTAAGCACAGCTTGAAACAAGAATGGAAGCAAAGTTGATTCCTGCTGTCTACATAACCCACAGCGCATCTCTGAGGCACCTCAGAACTTCACTGTGTCACAAAAACTTCAATGCAGGGTGTAGTGTACCTGAATAAATATTTTCCACAGTCGTTCTTCACTGAAATGATGCTGCTTTTCCTTCAAAGAACTAAAGTGCTCTCCAAGTGGGGCCCCTTCAATCAGCTCCATAACGATATACAACCTGTCATCTATGCGAAAGCACAAAGGGGTCACAGAAATGTAAAGTCAGTGTACAGCCCTGGCAAAGTTTCAAGAAATAGAACCCAAAGAGTTTGTGGAGCACAAAACTGAAACTTGGTGGCAGGATCCACCTGCTGGCAGAGGGCAGAGCCACACTTGGGGCAGCCACAGCCTAGCAGCAACTTCCTCTGGCAAGCGTAATCATTTTCTGCTTACATCATAGAATGCCTGACAGGTGCCAAGACAAGCCAACTGTCCCAAGTCACAAGGCCTCCCTCCTAATACAGCAGATCAAATAGGACATTCAGAAAACCACATTATAAACTGCTTTTTGGACAGTGACATAGATTATGTCATGGACACTTGCAATAGCACCGACTAAAGCGCCCACCCATGACGGAAACTACTGGTCCCTCTTGAGCAGAGAGACCTGGACTCTGATTTTACGTTATGGTTTACAAATGTTTGGCACTAGTTGGGTTTCCTTGTCGCTGTTTTGTTCTCTGAATACCCTACTCTGAATACACACCGTCTGCACTATGCTTGGTTAAAGCCTTATTTTCGTCTCACATTATTGTCTTTGTTGTAACTTATAACCTGATAAATATTTTACACATTTTAAGTTTCCTCCAATTCATTTTGGAAGCTGTCGGGTTCATTCAGTGTTTCGTATTTCCCTCTTCAGTATAAGAAACGAAATCTGATGGCTTTAATGACAGAAAACCATCCTGATATTAAGAACTAGCGGTTGAGGAGGAAACAGTCCATCTAAATCATGTGAAGAAGGGAAATGGGCAAAACCATAACAAATGGTCCAGCAGACGGAAAAGTTTTGCTTAGTTTTGAGACAGGGTCTCTCTATGCAGCCATACCTGTCACTACGGAACTCACTGCGTAGATAAGGCTGTCCTTGAACGAATAGAGGCTGCCTCTGCCCCTGGAGCTCTGGGATTAAAGGCATGCACCATAATGCTTGGCTCAGAAAAGGTTTCTTAATATTAGCCCTGGTAAAGTGGCACCCAGTGAGCCCTGACAATTAATTATATGTCACTGTTAATCTTCCCTCATACAGAAGTACTTCAGGGTTCCTACCCCCACCCACCTCTCTCTTCCTTACTTTTTTCCTTCCTCCCTTTGTCCCTTCCTTTGTTTGTTTTCTGAGACAGGGTTTCTCTTTCTGTTTAGCCCTGGCTATCCTGGAACTCGAATTGTAGAATAGACTTACCTAGAATTTAGAGATCGGACTGCCTCTGCCTCTCCAGTGCCGGGCTTAAAGGACTGTGCCACCATGCCCGGCTGATACTTCAGGCTTTGTGTTACAGGGCCTTAAGTTCAATACGTATTTCACTGTAAACAAGCAACTAAGTTTAACTTTGAAAGTTTTCACTGTGTTCTTCCCACAGGAGGAAATGAACCAGCCGGCCTGCAGGCTCAGACAAGTCTCTGTCGCCACCTGGTGGCAACTACTGATATTTGTGAGAAAAAAAATCTGTAAGGCAGAGTCCAATCCATTTTATTAGGAGTGGAAAATGCCACTAGATGCAAGACAAGCTGCTGTGAGCTTTCAAAGAAAAGAAAACACCATGTTTTAGTTCCTTTTTTCCTGATCCTACCCGGTTCTCTTTTTTTGTACAACAGTTTAATTATTTTGGTTTATTCACACTGTGCCTTTATATATTAGGGATCAAATATTTTAACTATTTTCAGATCATCACATAAACATTCATTTTACTGCCTAAGAAAGCAATGCTTATTAATAATAAAAATTTTTAAAATAGCTGAATGGGTTTATTTTCTGATGGCATAATGTAAATGTGTATAAGTACCAAGCATATGTTTCCTCCCTCACTAGAAAGCTTCATACTTACTTTCCAAAAATGTTTTATAATAACGTACAATGTTGGGATGATAAAGCTGTAAGAAAACAAATAGCAAACATCAGAATTTTCAGAACACAAGCTTTTCCCATGACTACTTAGATTTTGTATACTAGTTACGTCTAATACTGTCTACTGTCTTTTAAGGATTTGAATGACTTTTTTTAAGTGTATTGCTTTTAAGTTAATTAAAAAGACAGTGTCCTCCATGCCTTTGTGAATATGGCTAGAAGGTGCTGCCTTTCCTAAAGTGAAGTGGAGAATTTTAGAACCAAGCAGTTCCTTAACAATTTCCTTATTGCCCTAATGTCGGGCTTCAGCTACACAGGGAGGGAAAAACAGTTTTTAAAAAATGATATAAATGTCTCCAATTACTTATTTATAATGTGGTTTCTGGGTCAGAGAAATCGCCATGCCTGTGAATGGTTTGTGCCCCTATGTGTCCCTATGAGCAGGGTGCACCTAGCTGCTACTCACAAACCCCAGCAGGCTCATGGTCAGCAGCAGAGTAGCCAGGGTGTGGCTTCGCAGGCAGATGGAACATCTGTCAGCCACCCCTACAGGAGTGGGTCTGTCCCTCTGCTCTTACTGGGACTGTAAAAGAAGCCCTCAACCCTGGGTGTGTCCTTTCTGTTGCTCCCCCACCTGGGATGGAAAGGTGTCACCGGGAGAAGCCTGAGGCAGGGAGTCAGAGCCTCTGTATGTCACCTCTTCACAAACAGGGTCTCCCATTCCAGCCCCATTCCCATGGCTTCATTGTCCCATGATGTTCTTCTTTTTGGCTCAGGTGGCTCCCACAGGAGGGAGCAAATTATAGTCTTCAGTGACCTCAAAGTCTAAGCTGAGGCATCTTCATTGGCCTCCTCTGGATCCTTTTTCTTAGGAAACACAATTAGCACCCAAATCAACTAGCAAGTCACCGCAACTTTAAGCCATATAGAACCAGGCTAGCAAACAGAACCATATTCTGGTTCCAGCTCACAAGCAAGGGTACATCCAGCTTTGAGACCTGATCAAGCAGCAAATGGACTCAGTTCAAAGTCACGTTCTAAACTTGTGCTGTCTATCAGTCAGGATGGCTTCTTATGATCTAATCCATTAAGGTTGTATACAGTGCCATCCGTGATGATCTAACCCATTAAGGTTGTATACAGTGCCATCCTTGATGACCTTTCTTGTAACTTAGTGATGTCAAACTGTATGTCCCGGGGAATGAAGACCATGTTTGTGCTGTTCTTTATGCTCCAGCCTAGACACCAAGCACACGTGTCTGCAGAAGGCCGTGAGCTGGCAGCTTCCTAGGACTTACAACCAGAAATGCACAAATAAGGAACGCTGGAAAAGGAACCGGCATGTTCTTGGATCACAGAAAGAATTCCCAATTCTCTTCTGTGTTGCTTTCGCCCTCAAATAATCCGTCATGGTAACAGCTAACTGTTATATATTATATATATTATAACAGCATTATATCACACCAGCATATACTGCTTGTGTGAACAAAAATAGCCCAGAGGATAGTGGGGCACACCTTAATCCCAGCACATAGAACAGGAAGCCAGAAGGAGGGGAGTTCAAGGTCACTCTGCTGCAGAGCAGGCTTGAGACCAGCCTAGACTACACAAGCCTGGTCTAAAAAGAAAAGAGAAACAGAACCCACATTTTAGATTTTATAAGCCAGACTTGAAAGGTGTCAGCAGGTTGGCTTTACCTGACTGAAGTTGGACGGTGATCTTTTTCAAATTCCCAGCACTGAAGTAAGGCTGTCCCTCTCCTGTTCCTGTGCAGTGCCTTGGTAGTTAAGCATACATGGTGTGTTGTGGCTTGGAAGCTCAACTGTTTTGCATCCAAGGCCCTGCTATAAACTCTTAAAAGAGTTTCCATGACTCAATAACAAGCTTTAGGAAAAACAGTGGTAAAAATATCACTGCACCAATGTCCAGTATTTCACACCGAACTGGCTTATAAACAGCACGTACAAGAACAGCAGAGCTCAACTCCAATGACATGTATGTCAGAGACATCTCAGAAATAAGACCGATATTTACCTGCTCCTTAATTATTGTTAATTCAGAAACAATGTTCTTCACGCTGCTGTCTCGGTCTTTCTTATCCTTTCCAAATGCTGGGTTATGCAAATTGACCTCCTTCATTGCTAAAAGGTTTTGACCACTACGCTTTCTAACCTACAACAAGGAAAACAATTAATTAAATGCTCTGAGAATTGGTGGTTAGACAAAGACAGATGAGCTATAACAAAATTACATAGTTAACCAAGTAGGACATTCTCGGTGCATTTACACTAAGCTGAGCAAGCTCAAATTTGTTATCTTCTGGTCTGGTCCCCTCTGTAGGACTCGGGAGGCTTCTCCTGTGCGGGGGTAGGAACACTGGCCTAAGTTTATAAACCTATGGGACAAGCTATTGTGATTAATTTCCTGTGATAGAGGAAAGACTCCCCATCTCAGTCACTGACCAGGTACTAGAGCTGAAAGCCAAGGCAAAAGCCACATAATGACCACCCAGTGTTGGACACTACCAGCCACCCTCATCTCTATCGGTTTCCTCACTACTTTTCAATGACAAGGACTCCAATTAAAATGAGTGTGGCCGTCTGGAATGTGACTTAAAGTCTGCTTTGAAGCATGAGAACTATTTCCCAGGGCTCACCTTATAAACACAGCCGAAAGCTCCACTTCCAAGGTGGTCCAACACAGCATAGTCACCTATGTACTTCAGGGGCGCTTTCTTCTGATTGATGCTTTCAATATTCTCAGCAATTTGCCTCAGCTCATCTTCCTAACCAAGTCATAAAAGGGAAATTGGTTGCTGTTATCCTGACCCCAGAGGAGCCTGCCCAAATATTTAAAACTCAAAACTTACCAATAGTAAATTCAACTGTGATACCAAGTCCTCATAAGCACCAATATCGCGAACATAATGTCCTATGTCAATGAAGGTCTCAAACAGGTCGGTGGGGAAAAGTCTACAGGGAAACACACACACACTTACAGTGGAGCTGGGAAACCGTGAGCCAACCCTTCCCTTCTGTATGCAGCTGGCTCACCAACTGACCCTACCAACAAACCCAACTTCATTATGTCTCCACAGAGGAAGAAGTAATATGCTCTGGCATATCATGAAATCTGCACTGCAGCTGTACTTCCTGCAGAGTCAGCAATGTCCCAAAGATCCACTGAACAGCACTGTGCTGGTTACCTGCACTGCACACCACACTTAGAACTTGGGAGGGGTGGACCTCACATTGTTTCTATGGCAATAAAAGACAATATAACTGAAACAGATTATACCAAGGCCTCGTTTGTAGTCTATTTGTGGCTCACAAACAATCAGCATTTTAAAGGAGGATGTTTGTTGAGCTTTTAGTACGTATTAAGCATTTACATCAAGTCATTTGTTACAGTTCCAAACTTAGCTCCAGGATGTAAACATCCTTTTTAATTTTTAAATGGTTTATGAAAATAAAATACTGGTAACAGAAAAACTGGAGAGAAGCATTCATTTGCAAAATTTTGGCTTCAGTGGCCTCTTTAAAATGTTTGAATTCATTAAGATGAATTGCTTTGGGCCATAAAACAAAGATTTATAATTTCCTTTTTCCTTAAATTCAAATATCATAGAAAAATAAAACAATAATATAATATATACCTTCTCAAGAAAGGATTTGTTTTAACATCTTCTCTTACCAATAAAATCTGATGAAGTTGTGAACCTAGATTTTGTTCAAATGGTGTGCATGGCCGTGATTCGTAATCAATGTGTCTGCTTCCTAAGGCCTGCATTTCCACCAGACTTAGAACTCGCCTCTAGCCCAGCCCTGCCTCCCAGTCTATCACAGGCACCTAAACAAATTCTTGGTTGGTAAGTGGATATGATCAGACTAACTTCTGAATAGTTTTTTTTAAGGTATGTATCTTGATTCTATATATTCAAGATGTTAATATCTTTACTTAAAACCAGAGCCTAAGCAGTTAATGGCCTGTGACGTGGCCATGGTGACTGAGGGGTCTGGAGATGCATGGCTTGCATGGAGCCACTCTCTTCCCATGGCCCCTGTGGAAGCAGGCTGGCCTAAAGGGAGCTTCAGCTTAACCGTCTGCCACGTACCTCTTAAAGAGTGGCCTGTTCCTTTCCATACTGAAGAGAAACCTCAGGGTTCTGAAAGCATAACACTTGGAAAGAAAGGAGAACATAACTGTTAAAGAGGCAACAGAGACATTTTCAGTCCACCCGGAAGTAAACATTACAACAGCTTCTCTGTGAGATGCTGACCTCTGCTGCAGACCAGCCTCCAGCTGCCACCAACCCGGCCATCCCTCTCCTGCCTACAGGATCCATAATGCAACCCTGTGTCGTGCTGGAGACGTGGCCCTGCTTCTCACGAGCTGCTGAGCCCTTTCTAAAGAGTACAAAATGAGCTCAGTGATAAGAAATAACCTACTTCTACCAGGGAAACCAACCACCAAAGACTCAAGACTCGCTCTTTGCTGGATGCTATGAACACCTCTCTGTTCACACAGCTTCTGTTAGTGACGCCTAGAAACAGCGGCATATAAACAGTCTCAGGCATGCTGAGTGCTGCCATTCTCCCTCTGTGATTTAATGAGAATGATGAACTGCAGCTCCAGGAAAGGGAATTCTGTCATCATGTCACCTGGATCACAGCTCCTAGTGCTTCCTAACAACTGTTAGGAAGTTAATAACTCTCAGAAAAGTACCAAAGGTGCCTACTGTGCGCCTTTGACACTGTCCAAGACACACGCCCAAGCTGCTTAGCATGCTACCTGTGCCCAAACATTCTCTAAATTGCCCATCTCTACCCTGCTAATATCACTCCTGTGGCCGTCTCTGCTGCCCAGAGGCTCTGCACTGCCCTTTAAACCCCTCCTCATCCAGCAGAGTTCATTGCCTGGGCTTTCCTTTTCAAAGGCGAAGTGTTGGTGACTACGGTTCAGGATTAAAGTTGACACCATCTTCCCATTGTTGTTATATTCTATAATGCATAAAGGAAATGTTTCTTGAAAGTACAATCAGCTGATGATCAAAGAAGCACTGAATAAGCTACTTCAGTTTCTCTCTCTCTCTCTCTCTCTCTCTCTCTCTCTCTCTCTCTCTCTCTCTCTGTGTGTGTGTGTGTGTGTGTGTGTGTGTGTTTCTCTCTGTGTCTTTCTGTCTCTGTCTCTGCCTCTTTCTATCTCTATCTCTCTCTGTGTCTGCCTCTCTTTTTCTCCCTGTCTCTCTCTGTCTCTTTCTCTGTCTCTGTCTCTCTCTATGTCTGACTTTGACTCTCTGTCTCTGTCTGTCTCTGTCTCTCTATTTGTCTGTCTATTTGATAGATCAATGGATAGATAGATAGATAGATAGATAGATAGATAGATAGATAGACAGACAGACAGACAGACAGACAGACAGACAGACAGACAGATAGATAGATAGATAGATAGATAGATAGATAGATAAATGTCTATCTCTGGGTCCTTAGTGCTCTCTGTAGTCACTAGTTTTCACAGACTCCGTCCCCAAGCACAGCCCTTACCATCGGCATAGGGCCCACTGCTAACCTAAACAATACCCAGAGTACACACCATTTTATCACAGGCTCCCCTTATCTCAGCAGACTGCGATAAAGTCAACAGACAAGCTTATTACCTGTAGTAGATTAGTTTTCGCTGCATTCGGTTGCTTATTTGGTAAAATTAATTTTGCTATTGTATATACACCATTTTCCTGGAAAAAATAAAGAGGTCAAGTATCAGTGCCCATCAGCAATAGAGGCAAGCAATTCAGAAGTAGTAAAGTGACCTCACAGTAGTAGAAACAAAGAGGAAAAACAGTTCTTAAAAACACCAATGCAATAGTTTTAAGTGCCAAAGACTGCAGAATTACATAATAATGTTATATGACAATCTATATAAATTTCAAGTTATTTAAATGCTATAAAAACAAAGTATGGAGAATATGAACACACAAAGCAATTCTAACATGTTTCTATTAAACTAAGTGCTGAAGTGACTGCAGTCAGTGATGAGCTTGCCACATAAGCATGAGGACCTGAGTTCAGTCCCCAGAGCTGCTGTTAAAAAACAGGGATCAGCTGGGTAAGGTGACTCGCTTGTAGTCCCAGTACTGAAGTGTCAGAGGCAGGAGGCTCTCTGTGTATCACCCAGTCTACCTGAGTCAGCAAGCCCTGTGCCAAGGAAACACCGTGTCTCGGAAACAAGGTTGGGTGATGGGAAGACAGCACATAATTCAGAGCACATACTGTTGCTGCAGAGAACCAGAGTTTGGTTCCTAATACCCAATTTGGTAACTCACAGCCTCCTATAACTCCAACTCTAGAAATGCAGCGCCCCCTTCTGAATCTGCAGACACCGGTACTATCTTGTGCACAAACCCACAGGCAAACTCATGCATCATTTGCTTTATCTTTAATTTTTAAAAGTAGAAATCTACCTCTCATGGACCAAATAAGACTCCATCCAGATAAGTACATCTGCCTAAAGCTCACCACCTATTCTAAAGGGTGGGATTCCTCCAGATTTCAAATGTACGTCTAAAAAAAATTTTCCATGACAATAGCTTCTGCCACATGGGTCACTTAGACACAGTTTCACTTTTCCTGATACCAGATCATGACTAAAACTCCCACACAAACACCAGCAGATTAATAGATTTTACCACTCCAGTTGGCAAGGAGAACCAGACAAGGACTGGACAGCGTTAGAACTAACAGGGTTAGTTCTCTGTAGCCAAAGTCCAAAATAAGACACTGACCACTAGGAAGACTCCTTTGGGAATGCTCCTCAATCTCCTCCCCACCCCCACCTCAGGGCTCTTGCAGCCGGTTTTCTCACAGAAGTCCAGGCCTGGCAGGGGCATTCCCTGTTAGGTCCGGGACTTGATGCAGCCACCAGGAGTCCGAGTGATGACTCAGACCTCTGGGCTTAGGGAGACTTTTCTCTTGCTATTGAGTTTATTCCCTGGGACACCAGTTCAAAATAACTCAATACCCCCACCTTCATTGG
Organism: Micromys minutus; assembly: GCF_963924665.1. Taxonomy (NCBI): domain Eukaryota; kingdom Metazoa; phylum Chordata; class Mammalia; order Rodentia; family Muridae; genus Micromys; species Micromys minutus. The sequence goes on along the minus strand of NC_137981.1, from coordinate 6,441,323 downwards.
ACAATTCAATGTCTCAGAACACACTCCGAGATTCCCCACTGGGATATCATCTAAAAAATTTTAAATCTCTAAAACTATACATACTGCCAGTGGTCTGGCAAATGGATAGAGGTTCTCCACCCTGACTCCTCCTATCTCATCATTTGACTACTTGCTCCAAACCCCACAGATAGCAGTCTTTCCAAATAGGGTCAGAAAACTGCTCCATGGCTAGACATGTTATAATCTCTTTGCTTGTTTTCTCTTTGACCAGACAAATATGGGGACTGCCCATATTGGTCTTGTCAGATACATATGCTGAGATCATGGATCACTATCCAGAAACATCAAATCCTTGGCAGCTATGGTCCCTCAGAATTGATGTGAGCTGGACATCCTGACAGCTAAAAAAGTTCCTGTTACAGCATTACCAGCCGTTGTCCATAGAGGAGACTGATGCAAACATTTACCAAGTAGACCCTGATGGCAAAAGCCAGCTACACCCCAAAATTAACAACGCCCCAAGACAGCAGGAAGTAGCCTAAGAGAATCTGCGCCCTTATTCCCCCTTTCACCATCAACTTCCCCTTCCCCTTTTTTTATGATAAAAAGGGGGAGGGATGGTAGCATTAGTTATGATTCTGCAAATTTTTTTCTTCCAAACGTACTTAGTCTCTACCCATAATGTATACATATGTGTGTTCCAGCATCTTGTCAAGTCCAGGTGCTCATTGCATCTAGAACAGCTCCAGAGAAGCAACCTACAGATGCTTCAGCCTTCTCTGTCAGACACAGACACTTCTGTTGGACCTGTTTCTTCTGACCTATCCTCAGATGGTTCCACAGATCCTGGACAACAAGGCAACAGCCAACTCTAAGACTAGACAAACATCCCCACTCCCACTTTTCTATATGCTCTAGAAATGTCACTCCATGGCAAGCATGAAGCAGTCAGAGATCAAAACAACCCTGTTCCTGTTTCACCATTACCTCTAATTTCTCTTTCTTAATTAAACCAAAAATGGGGAAATGTTGGGATTCTGTGAACCTCGCCCCTCAGTTACCTGGCAAAAATCAGGTATGCTCCACCCTAGTTACCTGGCACTATAAAAGGTGTTGCTTGCCCCCTCCTCTCTCTTTTGTTCTCTCTCTTATTCTCTTACTCTCATCCCTTTGTCCATCCTCTCCCCATTCCCTTCCCTGTTCACTCTCCACATGTGGCCGGCCTCTCCTTCTTTCTCTCTCCTTCTCTCTCTCTCTCTCTCTCTCTCTCTCTCTCTCTCTCTCTCTCTCTCTCTCTCTCTCCTCTCTCTCTCTCTCTCTCTCTCTCTCTCTCTCTCTCTCTCTCTCTCTCTCCCTCTCTCCCTCTGTCTCTCTCCTCTCTCTCTCCTCCTTTCTCTCTCTCCCTGTCTCTCTCCTCTCTCTCCCTCTCTCTCTCTGTCTCTCTCCTCTCTTTCTCCTCCTGCCTCTCTCTCTGTCTCTGTCCTCTCTCTCCCTCTCCCTCTCTCTCTCTCTCCTCTCTCTCTCTCTCCTCCTCCCTCTCTCTCTCTGTCTCTCTCCTCTCTTTCCTCCTCCTCTCTCTCTGTCTCCTTCTCTCTCTCTCCTTCTCTCTCTCCTCTCTCACTCTCTATCTCTTCTTTCTCTTTTCTCTCTCTCTTTTTCTCTCTCTCTCTCTCCTCTCTCTCTCTGCCTCTAGTACCCTTATAACTCCCCTCCATGACCTGAATAAACTCTATTCTGTACTATACTGTCATGTGCTGGTCCCTCAGGGGGAAGGGATTCCCAACATGGATCCCCCAGAGGCAAACCCCTTCCCCCCAGGCCTTGCCACACCTCCATAGGCCATATCCTCCTCCCACTCTCTTCATCTTTTTCTTAAAAGGACATCATCTTTTCTTTTCTATATACACATCAGTTATCTCCTGATGAACACTACCTCTGGCCTCCTCACAGATATCTATGCACACCCGCACACATGATCAAGCAGACACATAAAAACGCAGGCATATTATACATTGCAAAATAGCAATTTCAAACTGTAAAGCAGAGTTTCTCCCTTTCTGCTTTTAATAATTAGAGGATACCCAAAGCTTGACTGTTGTAAAATAGGCCTTTTTAAGAAAAGGAAAAAAGACATGGACAAACTTTCTAAAGAAATCAAGTTAACTGCAGAAATGGCACAGTTTTGTACTTACTCCAACATACATATGGAGGAGAATTAAACAGAAACCTGTTTCAGCCTTCTGCCAGCTATCAATGTATGTTTGTGGGGACATTGTCTTCGCACTGAATCTAACCTTCATAGCTGCAGCTATGCTGTAGATCATTTTATAATTCTGTTTTATTCATAAGTAAATTCATGAGAGGTGGGGCCATCTTCAGGGGTAGTGAGCTGGCCAGCCATGACAACAGCATCTGTGATCAACCTCGCTGAGCTTCACACCAGCCATGCTGCCTGCGGATTCCCCTCCCCTCCTGCCGTGTATTCTGAAGACAAAGTTGCCGGTATCTGTCTTTTCCTCTGTAAAACTCATCAAGAGGGCACTACCCCAACAAGAACTCAAATGAAAAGGACAGCAACTGAGGCAGAGAGGAGATACCGGTCTCAGCCAGTTTCAAGCAGTCTTTCTAAGTTATGTTTGGCTTCAGCTACCAAGTTGACACAGCCCTCAGATAACCGCCTAGCTAATGACTGTATGTGGCACACGGTCTTGATTGTTAATTGATTTAGGAGGGTTCATAGTGTGAGCAGTGCCACCCCAGACAGGTAGTTCTGTGTTGTCTAAGGACGCAGGCTGAGAACACACCCGAGGGAGCAAACCAGTAAGCAGCGCTCTTCCATGACCTCTGCTTCCGTTCTTCCTCCAGGTTTTCTGCCTTGAGTTCCTGCCCTGATTTCCCTCAGTGATGGACTGTTACCTGAAGCGTATGTCAAATAGACCCTTCCCTGCCTGAAGCTGCTAGTAGTCAGTATTTCATCATAACAGGAAAGCAAACTAGAGCATGGTTCAACCCAGTTAACTGAGGAAGGACAAAAGTATAAAATGAAATCCTACAAGCTAAATGAGAAGAAATACTAAAATATTTTTTAACCTGCGTGATGGATCCTCAGACCAATATTCTGGAATACAAACTACAACCCAAGAGGGAGGATCATGATGTTCTTACCTGAACCACTTGGTGGGCATTGGTATCGTTGAGGGCCAGCTCCGTGAGGGCAGCACAGCAGGCTGGGAGGGAAGCAACCAAATCTGTCATTGTCCCCAGAACCCAGCGTGTGCCCAGCACTCATCAGGAATACTCTACACTGGCAGGTAAATGAATGACTGCTTTCAATGCAGTCCCCAAATCCTGGTGATCAGATTGTGTTTCAGAGAGACTGCCACTCATGGGGGCAGGAGTCCTGAGCAGTGTCCTTCCTGCTCCCTAGCTGCCTCTCCTGGTATAGTACACTGAGACACAATTCCTCCTTCTGAGCCCTTCCAGCTGCTCTCCTGGTATAGTACACTGAGACACAACTCCTCCTTCTGAGCCCTTCCACGGCTTTGCTAAACTGAACTCTTCCAATCATCACCAGGTAATTCCCAGAACACCCTTCTGGCTGCAATATCTGACTTACCATCAATGTTTCATATGAGCAAAGCTGAAGCCTAGGGTCTTGAGGAACACAGCTAAAGACACATGGCCTAGATAGAGGAAATACTCAGATGCCACTAATTGCTTATCCATCTTACTTATATGTGAAACGGGTGATACCAAGCAAACCCATGTGATATATACAGCTCCAGAAGACTATCTAGAAGGCCCCTAGGTACCCCATTGAGCAGAATGCACAGGGAATTCCAGCCTCCAAGTCTCTTGTCTAGGCGCTGGTTCTCACTATAATCACACCGTGGTCACCACCAGTTGCACCACTCTGAGAACACCCAGAGGACCAGGGGCTCTGAAGGCAGCTAACATGGACTCTGGGAGACCTTTAAACAGGTAACCCAGCACAAGACTGTGGAGACCCAAATGTCAAGGAGAAGAAAGATCTTAGCTCTCTGCCCTCACATCTCTGAGGAAAGTTCTTCACTCTTCAGTAGGAAACGCCTGTGAACAACTATAGTTAGTTTTGTGCCATTGCCCTCTGCCAGGCCTGCTCCATGTCTCGGAGCCTCTGCTCCTTCCCAGACTGACCAGAAGCACACACACTGCATGGCTGCCCTACTAAGCCCGGAGGTCAGGCACCCTGACAGGTGCTTTCCAGAGGAAACGCTACCAGGAACAGGCTTATTCCGCTTGCCTTTCATTTCTCTTGAAAAGGCCAAGCATTTGTCAGCTCTCTCTTCCATTGCCCTTTGCAAGGTGGGACATTTGCATTAAATGGATACTCTAAGATCAGGGAAACTGCATGGCTCTGGCCCATGCCAAGCTGTGCGCTTAAACCCAGCTGGAGAAGGGATCCCACCTTTGTATAATTAGCCTTCCAGCTCAACACCTGTACAGAAGGCTCTGGCATTCATGTGCTTTTACCATTACACACTGGGAATCCTGCAAGTTGTGTGCACACCATACCACTATACTAAAGTTATGACAACGCAATGAAGAATGCAGCCGTAAGTAACTTAAGGCAGATACCTGCTTGGAGAGAGACAGTATTTTCCTGGATTTCCCCAGGGCTTAACTCTTCCGACAAATGGAGCTGCTGGATGCGTCCTGCAGCATTTGCACTGGACAGGCTTCCGAGGGAGGAACGGTCAGAAACAAAATTTCTGTCTCTGTAAAAGGAAAACTACTGTTCAAGCCGTTTATTCCTTTTTCTTCTGTGCCTCAAATGCGAAGAAAATGTCCTAACAAACTCGTCTTTTGTATAACAAACAAGTAAATAGAAACCTTTGCCTCCTCTGGGTCATGAGGTTTTCTATAGTCTTAATTGCTTCACCTGCAGACTCAGTTAAAACCAAGTTCGTGTACAGTGTGAGACGCAAGGCCCTGCCCAACCTTCTTTATCCTCGGGGCTGAACTCTTGAGGGCCCTGCAGTCTGTGTGGGTGGATCTCAGGCAGGACACCTCTGGGTTCCTTTACTTATTTGTTTGTTTGTCATATTCACATCCCTATGCTGGCCTCCCTCCTTCTTTTCCTCCCAGCCCCATCCTTTCAAATCCCTCAGTGAAAAACAACTCTGTTGAGTCTTCACACTGTGTTGGCTTTTTAACCCCCCCCCCCACACACACACACTGACCACAGTAGCCTCCATGAACACAGCTTGAAGCCCTGCCTTCCCCTGCCCCTGGCCCCATCAGCCATTTCTGTCTGTTCTCCTCTTTTCTCTTTGTTCTAGCTGGAAGTACATTTTTAAGGTTGCCCTCTTTTTGGCTACTCCAGGCCTGGTCTGGTCTTCTAGTCTGCAGGACCGTGGTCATTGCCCAGCCTTCATTTTCCACCTTGTCTGTGTGACTTCCTCCCTCCCACAGCTCACTTACTCATCTCCAACCACAGCTCACAAATCTGTGCTCTGCTATGCATCTGGCGTGTCCTGGGGCATAGTTTCCCACCACAGACTCTCCATCTCTTCTGTGTTTTGCTCCCTTTGGTTTATGTGGTTACTTTACTTATTTATTTCTCATGACATCAGCTGTTTCAGTCTGTGCATTCTCACACATAACACAAACAGCATCTCCATGCTATCTGGGTCATTCTGTTCTTTCTGTCATGAGCTGGAGCGGGGAACAGTTCCTTTGATGGTCTTATCTGGGGACATAATTATCTTGGAGCTCTCTGTGGAGATCACTGTGCCTGATCAGGAATGTGCCTGCCATTGGAGGCTGCCTGCAGGTGTATCAGCCTAACTGGGCCTCTGGAAAACTGCCCTGCAATAGCAGCTTATAAACACTACAGTCACCAGCCACCAAGCTGCTCCTCCTCTAGCACCTACCCTAGGTGGCCAGCAGCAGCCAGCAGGTGGTCAGCAGGGAATAAGTCCTTCCAGATTCCCAGACATATTAAATATCCAATAGGAGTTGACATATATCACCTTCCCAGGGAAAAGTCTTCCAACACCATACCATGGATGGTGTTGGAAACTGAGTCTTTAGACATGAAGAACTCCTACCTTTCAATGATATAAAACCTATGGCTTGAGAAAATGAAGGGAAATTGCCTTGTATTAGAATTAAGTCTAAATAATACTTAATGAGCATAGAATCCCAGGCATCATTAAGAATATAGCAACTATTCAAGAATAACTCCATCCATCATCTTCATTCTACAAGCACACACCACAACATTTACAGCTAATCTGACGAAGGAAATAAATAGCCTACTATGTCATGGGGCTGGCGAAATATCCATAATCTATCCTTCCAAGTAACTGAGGCTTTTGTGAAAGTAAGGGGATTATCAGCAAGCTATATACTTTTCCTTTGTTTTCCCATCAGCAGAAATCACTAATGAAGCATGCTGTTCATTTCTCTGCAGTCTCTTCTAATGCTCTGAAGATAGTCTTAGTCATATTGATTTGATAGTCTGCAGTGATGTTAAAGTGGATGAGCTCCTCTGCCTAGAGCTTGGCATAAGCTTCATTGCTGGACCAGGGATCAAGAGCATGGTGGTCTCTTTTGAACAGAAATATCTCTCTGTAGCTCTGACTTGGCCCACTTGGGGCTGGATTATTCTCTATAATAATATTAAGTAATAGAATGTTCCTAAACATGGTACCAATTTGTGTTATTACTCAATTCTTCAAGATACTCAATTCATAAAATATAGTTACCATGCAATATGAACCCCCAAATTTTCAGCTTCAAACTATTTTAACACACCAGCTTGTTTTATGCTCATGACATAAAAGCTACTGAAAAGCATGGGTGGAGGAGAGGTCATTTAAAGAAAAATGGCCCCCACAGGCTCATAGAAAGTGTCATTATTCAGTTAAAATGATTAAGACATATGACCTTGTCACAGCAGGTATAGTCTTGTTGAAGGATATATGTTGCTGGGTTGGGCTTCGGGGTTTCAAATAATTAAGCTAGGCCCAGTGTTCCTCTCTTTCTGTTGCATGTGGGCCCCGATGTAGACTCTGAGCTCCTACTGAGACATGACTGCCTGCCTGGGTGCTGCCATGGTTCCTACCTTGATAATAAGTGACTAAGCCTCTGAGCTATAAACCAGCCCCAATTAAATGTTTTCCTTTGTAAGAGTTGCTGTGGTCATGGTGCCTCTTCAGAGCAATAAAGCCCTAACTAAGACAGGAAGCATATACCTGTTATCCCAGTGCTGTGGAGACAGAGACAGAGAGACCTCTGTGTGTTCAAGGCCAACCTGGTCTACATAGTGATATCCATCCAGGACAGACGTCTATAGAAAGACCTTGTCTTAAAACACAACAAACAAACGAGACCAACTAGAATGTTCTACTAATTTCTAAGACCCTAGCCCCCACTTACCCTTGTAAAATATGAAGGAGCTGTTTGATGCCACCCCAGATACGGATTTCCACACTGGTCTCCGGGTCCTCACACACCTGGACCAGAATCCAGACAACACTCCACAGCAGCTTCAAGTGGTCAGAATGGAGCAGGCTGAGCAGGATGGGGATCCCCTCATAGAGTTTTACTTGCTCTTTCACCTGTGGCTCAGCACAAAGCAGGCGCAGGAGCTCGGCCGTGAGTCTGGTGTGATGGGATCAAGGGTGAGAGTCACGCCAGTCATGTATCAATGATATCACACTTACACTGGAGCCTCCACTAAGACACAGAATCTGTAACTCGTACTACTGCTTTTCCCAGCCTGTGATGCTTGGTCATGACAATTGCCTCTCTGTTATATCAGAACCTGACACTTTAAGATCAGATACACCTCCCCTATGGTCTGTCTTGACCAGCTCCTGTTGCTTTGATCCCTATGTTCTATTATCCTATCAGAGTTTTACATGCTGTAACTGCCTTTAGCTACAGCCAAGCTCCCCATACCCTGTAGGGGATTATAATATATATATCTCCATCCCACCCCATTTTAGTCTCTCACGTATGTGATGGCTATCTTTCCTGCTTTTCTATTAAACTAATAATGTCTACAATACTGCCCCACCTCACAACTCCACAGGCTGCCTCTGTCTGCTCTTCTACCTTAAAGTCTGACCATGGCTACTGGTTATGTACTTCTCCATCTCCTAATAAAGCTCATTTTCTGAAGGGTAATTTCATGTCTGTTCCTTTCTGGAGCTTAATGTTTGCTCCACCCCGTTGTCCTAAACACCCCAGGGTTCACATTCCCACACTGTTCTGCAATTCCATTCCCAGAGAACTTCGCCATGCTCCTCTCCCACTCGAGCCCCCTCCCCTCCCCGCTGTTGTTAAGAATACATGTCCTATAGGAAGTCGTGGCTCAAGCCTGTAAGCCCAGTGCATAAGAAGTAGACAGGAAGATCACTGGAAGAACAAGACCAGCCTAGAGAGGGCTGCTTATTAGACCTGTCTCAAACAACAAGAAAGAAGAATGTATGTTTTTTTGGTAAACAGCCTGCTTTATCTTTTCAAACTTTCTATGAGAAACATTCTCCATCTGTGCTAAGTGCACCTTGATTTGTGAATGTAGTTCACTCCTTCCCTGCTTCTTTCTGTGGTTTTCTATAATGCTCAAGTAAAACTCCACATTTTACCATGTAAACCCATCATAAAAACCTAGATAAACATGTTATGTTGCCTCCTGTGAAAAACATGGAGAACAATAGAGTTTTGTGTAGATAAAATGAGGACTCTGGAGGGCTCAGGGAGTGTCCTAACATAAGGCAAGAACTGATCAGAAGTAGCTACATTTTTTGACTTATCAGGAACTGTTCTAGCTTTTGACACAGCCTCCTTTGGCCCAGCTGAGCCTGCCAGCACATTCCTCTCACACAGCAAGGATCTGCCTCTATGTTACAGCACACTCTGTGCCGAGACATTTTCTTCTATCTCCCTCTACTCTGACCAGGAACTTCTACTCTGTGCAGAGCCTTTTTGACTGGCTCTTCCAGGGCACCTCCTGCAAGGACCCAAGAAGTTCCCCCTGCCTGCTCCTACCTCACACTGATACACTCTGACCTTACTCAACAGAATCTGCTACCTTGCCCCATGAGTGAGTTCAAATGATCAAGTCTGGAAGCATAGATTCTTGTCTACACCAAGGCTCTTGCAAAACAGTGTTAAGTCAGCTTCGAAAAAGCATACCAAAAAAAAAAAATTGCTGCAAGTATCAGTTCTCCATTGCTTAGGATTACAACACTCCTGGCTTCTCAGAAAATTGTGGTTTAAATGCCAAGCAGTGCAGATTTGCAAGCCTGCACTCACCTAATACCATCTGCACAAAGTCTTGCTTTAGAGAAATGTACAGCTTAAGCATAAAGGAATCCATTGTGGTTCTGTTTGGGTTGTGAGTTGAAGCGTGTGATCACAACATTAAGTGAGTCATCTTATGTCAGTCGCCTTAAACCAAAGGCTTTTAGCAACCTCATTTATTCTGCACATTAATCTGAAATTGCCAAACAAACAAACAAATCCCTTAAGTTTCTTCCCCTAAACTTTTTTAGACAAATGCAACAACAAAACTAATAATGATCCAATCACAAGATTATAACATTGGATTCTATGAACCTCTTTTTCCTAGCTTCTTCACATTGCCTTAAATGGAAAAGAACTGCCAAGCTGACTCATGACATCTGATTAACAATATTAATAATGATGTAACAAAAAGCATTTTTACCACAAAAAGGATGGCTTTTGAGACAGAGTGAGAAAAACACACACACACACACACACACACACACACAGAGAGAGAGAGAGAGAGAGAGAGAGAGAGAGAGAGAGAGAGAGAGAGAGAGAGAGATTATCCTGAAGTCAATTTGAGTGACCATGGCCCAAGATCATAGATTTAAGTTACCACAAAGTCCATTTTCCATCATAGAAGCACTTCCATGAGGATAAGACCCTACCTTTTAGAGAGTAAGTCATATTCATGCAGAATCATCAAGAGATTTTCTACTACGTTGAGTTCACTGATCTTCTCCCTACACGCTGGACTGCAAATACACAAATATTAGTAGTTACTAGAAACATATTCTACTCCAGCAATAGTTTTGTATCCTAGTGATCATATTACTTTATGTAATAGTTTGGATGAGAATAGCCTCCACGGGCACATATATTTAAGTAATTAGTCCCTAGTTGGTAGAATTGTTTGAGAAGGATTAGGAGGTGTGGCCTTGTTGGAGGAGGTGTGTCGCTGGGTATAGGCTTTAAGTGTGCAAAAGACTCAGGCAATCCTCACTTAATTCTCTCTGCCTCATGGTTGTGTCTCGAGATATAAGCTCTCAGCTACTGCTCCAGTACAACGTGTCTGCCTATCTGGTGCCAGGCTCCCTATCCCTTTGAAACTGTAAGCCCCAAATAAATTCATTCTTATGTTATTTGCCTAGATCGTGGTGTTTTAGCACAGCAGCATGAAAGTAAGTAACCTTGTAAGGAGTTGTGAGGACAGACCACAGAGAAACAAGGGATCATATATGGTTAATAATATATCATATTATTATTATTATTATTATTATTATTATTATATAATTAGTATTATTATTATTATTATTATCTGCTCATTGACATAAAAACATACTTATTGCTCTTTCATTTAAAATAATGACACTATAGAGGAGAGGTTTTCAAAACCAACGTTTATCATAGAAAATGAGAAGGACTATATAGTTAAGAATAAAGAAACAAGATCTGGAAGATTCAACTGGCATAGAAATGATTACATTACATTACATACTAATGGCCAAAGAAAGAAGACAGATCATCAGTGAAGTTCCTCCAAACAGCAATTGAAAACCTGAGAGCAAAGGTCAAAAAAGGAAACATTTCTAACCTAAATTTTAAGTTGCACTTCCTATCCAGGTGACTCATCAGCCTATGCTGTTCCCCATGAGCCTCCCACACCAGGTTTTAACTGAGCAGGTGACAGAACAGCCTGTGTGTTGGTATCTCTCCCATCTGTGATGCTGCAATTCCTACAGAGAGGAGTTTGCTGAGAAACACTTACCTCTCTGCTAAGCTAGCCAGTGCCAGAAGAGTACCCAACAGAACATTAGTGTCTCGGGCAACAAGTAAGTTCACTAATGTCTGAAAAATAGAAGAAATTACATAATTACCCAAGTCCCAAGAGCTTCTTGAGTGTACTGTTTCTAAAATTTACAGACACTGACCTTTTACTATTTTTTTTTCTGGATTCTTTTCTTTTGCTCAATTAAAAAATGTATGTATACAAGTAAAATATATATATATACATATATATACACATACACACACATATATGCAACCCTTGTGAAAGGGTCATTTGACCCTCAAAGGGGCCACAACCCATAAGTTTCGAACCACTGAAGACATAACCTTGTTTATAACTAAGACCAAATTCTTTAATCCATCATGGCTTTCCTTGGAGAATAATGCCTTCCCTGAATCCTCATTAATGTAAATTCTCTTCCTCCAAAGTTTCAGAACCCAGATCCCCTGTCCCCCAACACATTGTTGCCAAACAAGCTCTAGTCAGAGCTGTGGGAGCTCTGTGAATGGCTGACAGGATGGACTTTTGTTTCCATCCCATGGATCCCTTCATATTTCCTTAGACCGAAGTTAGCATCTTTCCTGGACTCCTTCCCGATCTCCACCATTGTATAATATGTTTCACAAACTTCAATTCTACAAACATCATTTTCAAAATTTTTGCTAAACCAACTTAAGAACTTAATGTTACTGTTTTGTCAAATTGTAAGTAACATCAATAAAATCACTGTCTGTTGAAGTGAAAACTACTGTGTGTCACCTAGACTCTCCCCTGTAAGCATAGAACCACAGGCAGCACAAGTTAGGCAGTTGTGATCTGGTATATCCATGGCCTCCTGAGATAGAACTCAACAGGTGGTTGAAATCAGCTCTACACATCTGCCTGATAAATGTCAGAATAAATACAGTCTGTTACCACCAAACCAACAGTGACTTATTTTAAGGTACACACTAAGATATGTGATGGTGTGTATGAGAGAGAGAAAAGTGTGTGTATGCACACACACCTGTACATGTGTGTTTGTGTGTGTGTATGTGTGTGTGTGTGTGTGTGTGTGTGTGTGTGTGTGTGTGTGTGTGTGATGTTACTGGAAATGCAGAGCCCAGGACCCAAGGCATATGCTCTTTCTCTGAACCTCATCTTCACCCCTTAAAATGAATACTTGATCCATATGCTTATAATACCATACCATCTTGTTTTGTAAGTCTGCATCCCATGAACTGCTATTTTCAATTATCTCTGACTTACAGACAACGGTGATTTCATATGATTCTAATAAAACCATACCAGGCAGGTGGGGTTTGCTTGTATGTAAACATATTTTTTATTTGCTGGATTTCATTTGTTTATTTATAAATAAACAACTCTATTCCATTTACAACATTAAAGTTAAGCAATGCACTCAGCTGCAGTAGAATAGAAAAAGAAAAGCCTTTATATGCTACACCATTTATTTATTCCTTGTGTTTGGTAAAGAACATAAGAAGATGAGTGGAGACATAGTTTTAGGCTACGCGAACAGTCTTATGATTTGTAATGACATGTAGCTTGAGTGTCAGGCTCTGAACTCGGACAGTGGACTGAGGCCACACAGGGCCATGTGGAATTCCAGCACTCTGGGTGCCCACTCACCTTGTGGGCTCCACTTGCCGTGACCCATTCTCTCTGGTCTCTCACAGCAGCAAGTTTTTGAAAAATATCTATTAAAGAAAGAAACCATTCAAAGAGAAATCAAGAGATTAAAAGAGGCAGTAGTCGTGAAACCTTGGGTCCTCAGAAGTGATGGGAAAGTAGAAAAACTGGAAGAGGAGACCCACAAAAGGACCAATGGAGGAAAGGACTGCATATTCCAACTCTAGAAGCTCATCTAGTATCATCAATTTGATAATATCACAAAAGCAAACTTGTATTTTAAAGTTGAATAGGTTCCTGAACCTTATTTATTCTATTACAAGGTCAAGGCACATACTTAAAAGACTCTGCTCATAAATGCCCCAGCTTACAAGAGAAGGGAGACCAGGCAGAACATAAGATCTGGGAAGACACTGAGAGAGCTGTCCTCAAATTAACTTCCTGGTGCCTGGCATCACCCCTGCCCCTGAGAGCCAGTGTGCCCAGTTAGCAAGCATGAGAATCCAGTCTGTCCACACACACACAATGGGCTTGAGCTGGCACCCCAAGCAGCAGGAAGCCTGTGGCTGGCCACACCTAGAGGGACTGGAAGGGGGAGGTGTGGGGTAAAGGGCAATAGGAGAGAGAGGTAGACAAGAAACTGGTCAAACTTCCCAAGGAAGCCAGAGGAATGCTTAAGATGCCTCACACCCAGGCCACAGCTTCCATGGTGAGACTCTCAGGTGAGATTCTTCAGGTGAGATTCTCGGTTTTCTTTTTCATGTTCTGGGTAGTAAAAATTATATGAGCTAAGCATAATTATTATCCAGTTTTAGAGACAAGAAAGCCTGAAGTCTGACATTTTCACAGAAATAGAAAGGGTTTCTTTCAACACCACAGCAGATGTCACTTGTATGAAAGATTTCTTCCTTGAAACAAATATGCTTGGCAAACAAAGAGCTGCCATGGGGGAGATGTGGGGACACGTGCTACCATTGGCACAAAGGCACACAGCATGTGAGTGGAACACTAATAAGGACAGCAGGTGTTCTTTCTACCGAGACAAACATCACACTCCGTTCCCCAGCAAGTCCACGAGGTTTGCTGGGTGCCTGGCAACAATGCTTACACGTCATGTTGACCAGCTTGTCCACACAATGCTGCTCCTCAGCGTAGCCCAGGTACTCGTTGGTCACCATCTCCATGTACTGCATGAAAGACCAACCCAATAAGCCAATCAGAAAGCTGGCACCAAAAGGTCACAGGAAACAAGAGTGTGGGTCTTAGGATGAGCCCCTGATGGCAGAAGTACTGCTCAGTACTCTTGGGTCTGTGGCACTCAAGGGCGGGACACAGGGTTTACTGATTCATGGTTTCTTCCTGAATGCCCAAAAAGTTGAAGGAATTCTGAAAGCCTCAAAATTCCCAGAATGACTCTAACTATTGTGCAATTTATGTAAGATATGCATAGTAACCTGATTCTTTGATCTACCTTCCAGCAAAGTGTTTAAGAAATCTGCTGGGGGAAGCAGAGAAAGTGTGAAAGCAGGTGGGAAAGGGACAGCATCCTTTACAGCAAATGAACATTCACTTCACTTAGTAAGGTCCATCTTCAGTTCCACTTCTCTTTAAAACTGAAGGGGGGGGGAGGGTTGGGGCTTGAGAGATTGCTAAGAGCACTGGCTTCTCTTCTAGAGGTCCTGAGTTCAAATCCCAGCAACCACATGGTGGCTGACAACCATCTGTAATGGGATCTGATGCCCTCTTCTGGTGTGTCTGAAGACAGCTACAGTGCACTTGTATACATTAAATAAATAAGTCTTTTTTAAAAAGAAAGAAAATTCTTTTCAATGCAAGGGGGAAAAAAGCCTAAAATTAAGACCATTCCTTATATTATCTTCAACTTATAAATATTTAATGAAGAGTGAATGTTTTTGTAATGACTTTATATTTCTTTACATCATGGTAAGTGACCTGACCAGCCAATGCTGGCCAATGACAATAATCTTGTCATCATTAACTTAAGACATTTGACTCTAAGAGCTTTTAAATTTTATTTTAGACCACTGAAAAAAAATTAATGTGATTTTTTTTTACAGCACTTTTCTCCCCAACAGGCTGGGTAATGAGGTTAATTAGCAAGAACCCACCCTCTGCCTGAGTGTCACGTCTCAGGGCCACCATTATCGGTCTCATCTGCTCCTGCCCCAGCAGGCAACAGACACAAGACAGGCATTTATTGACCGCCTTGAAAATTAGCATCACATGAGGCGCTAAGACACAACCACATCCCCTTCTGTGTCTTCTAAAGACAAGCTACTGGCTACTGCACTTACCTCTGACCTGAGGCATGGTGTTTAGAAACAGGCACCTAGTTTAGCCCACTGTTGAGTGCTTATTTAACCCTTGACCAGAACTCAACCCAGAATGTAAAGGCAAAGCCAGCTACAACAGAACCAATCTTACCTGAGCAAGTTCTTCAATACCACCCAATTTATGGAGTATTTCCTGGTAAAATAAAAGCGACAGAACATAATGAAGGACAAGTGGCTCATGTTTTACAAGCGATTCCTTTACTAAGTCGTACAATGTTTGACTGATTCTTCAAGTCCTAACATAAACACAGAATATTTAGTATTTGTCATTTCATACTTGAGATAAATTGTTAATGAATATAAAAGTTGCATTTGTTGAAATTAAAAGAAACACACAAAAAACATTGGTCAGAACTGCAACCTTCTTGCTCTGTACTTCCTATCTTTAAAAAAAAAAAAAAAAGTTAAACTTGGGAAACTCCCAAGGCTAAAAATATCAACTTGTGGACAAAAAGCAGCAGCAGCAAATGGTGGCTGGTGAGGTCAGCACCTCAGATGCTGTGAGCAACAACAGTAATGGGGGACAGGACATTTTGAAGAAGCCAAGATTTAAAAATAGGACAAAGCAAATAGCACTCAGGTGCTAGATAAAAGGAAGAGATCTTCGGAGCAGCAGAGCCACAAGCAAATGTGGTGCTGCTCGGCTACCACATGGTCAAGGGACATCAGAATGGCCCTCCAGCCACTACCTTTGACCACCATCTCTAAGGCAAACTGCAGCTTGGAGCCATTGAGGATCTACTCTTACCTCTGGCAAGCAATGTGTTAGAGATCCCTCTAATTAGCTTTGGTGGACAGTTAGTTACCCTGTGGGGACTCCATCTGTGCTTAAAATCTGACCTAAATCCTCTAATGCAAAAGGATTCTACATAACTATATCTTTAAAAATGATTTTCTTGGGCTAGAGAAATGGATCAATGGTTGAGAGCTCAGGTTGCTTTTCCAGAGGACTCAGGTTCAATTCCCAGTGCCCACATAACAACTCACAACTATCTTTAACTCCCAGAGTTGACACCCTCACACAGACATATATACAGGAAAAAACAACAATGCACATAAAATAAAATGAAGTACATGGGTTCTCTGTTCTTTCCTATCTTTCCTGAAGTCGGAAGTTCCATTAAGCATTTGCCTAAGCCTTTGCATGCTAAAAGGTAAGTCTATAAGCCATCTCAGTCCAGGAAAAAAGCCTGGCTATGCGTGGGTGGCTAGTTAACTGGCTTCCAGAGTAAAATGTATACGTTAAGTTCTATGTGTAAGTTACGTGGTACTGGAAATTGATAGGAAGCAGACTGAGGACATAACCTGGTGCTTTAAGAAATAGTCATGTGCCTGCAAAATTGTGTCATCAGATGGATGCTGCCAAGCCCAGTGACCTGAGCTCCATCCTAGAGACCCAGACTGTGGATGGAGGAACACACTTCCCATAAGTTCTCTTTTGACCGACACATGTGTTCTGTTAACCCACCTACACACACACACACACACACACACACACACACACACAGAGAGAGAGAGAGAGAGAGAGAGAGAGAGAGAGAGAGGTACAATAAAGAAATAGAAACTAAAATTTAAAAATACTTAAAAGAAAAAGGTGCAGTCATAAATGCTGGAAAACCTGACTACTGGACAAAGAAAGAAATGCTTTCA
This sequence comes from Micromys minutus, assembly GCF_963924665.1. NCBI lineage: Eukaryota > Metazoa > Chordata > Mammalia > Rodentia > Muridae > Micromys > Micromys minutus. The sequence goes on along the minus strand of NC_137981.1, from coordinate 6,424,634 downwards.
AGTAGACACATATTATATAGCTCATGCCTCTAAGTCCAGGCTCCAGAAATCAAGGCGGGGAAGGTTCTGAATTAGAAGCCAGTCTGGTTTTCATAGTAAAATTCTGATTTAGAAAAAGAGCAAGAAAAAAATAAATACAAGGAGACAGAGAGAGAGAGAGAAAAAGAGAGAGAGACAGAGAGAGAGACAGACAGACAGACACACACACACACACAGAAAAAGAGAGAGAGAGAGAGAGAGAGAGAGAGAGAGAGAGAGAAGAGAGATGTTACTTGTGAAAGGAGGAAGAAACCTACATGGTATTCCAAACATTTTAAATAACTAAGAAGAGAAAAGCAAGAGGCTCCCTGCAGCATGGATTAGGGTTCCTCTGTAAACCCTTTGATGTGGTTTTAAAAGCCATGAGCAGGAAGACTGGCCAGGAGAGGTGGAGGCAGCTTAGACCCGCACACTGACTTGAGGAGTTGTAGAGGAAAGACTTGCTGACAGTCACTGGAGTGGGTTGTAGCAATCCCTAGCATGGCCTTGTGATTTTGGCCAAGAATTCTTGGCAACTCAAAGCGTTATACAACTGTCAGAGTACACAGTCTTCTGTTCAGGAGACATGCCAGGAGCAGAAGCTTGGGGAGAATCCCCTTCTATGGAAAGACTGTCAACCAGGGACACTGGGCCAGTATGCATCAAAATATCATAAACAAGGCAGTCACTGCATTCTTTGCTCTAAAGAGGAGTGTAATCTACCTTCTGCCAATCAATCCAAAGCATCATAGACAAAGACAAAACTTTAAAAAGCAGATCAATCGTCATGAATTTTCTCAGCAAACAAGGTATTCCGAGGTTAAAATCTTTGCTAACATCTTGTGAGTCTGAGAACTGGCTGTTCCTCCTTGGGTGCTCTTTAATATTCTGCATTTGGTCTTTTTATCCATAAGGAGACTTATTAGGGCTGGAATTCACGGAGTAGGAACAATCAGCCCACCCTGGCCTGGCAGGAAAAGCCCAGCACACGCTTCCCTCTCTCTGTGCAGCTCATAGTACTTAGCAGAAGTAGCTGTAAAAAGCATCGTTCACCAAGGTCTACATGGCAGCTTACAGCTGTGGACAGGACAGAATGCCATTTGGTGAGTGCCCTGATAACACATGCAAAGGTTTGCAGTTGCCGTAACAGCATAAGGCCAGGTTGAAACACCTGTGGGGAAGGTGGTGAGCCTCTGAACAGAAGGTATACTGTGACCACGAGCCCCGGAACACTCCAGTTAAGGGGAGACATTGTTTTGGTGCTAAGTTTGAGAAAGATAATGATTAGGGAAATGAATAGGAACATTCTGGATAAAAAATAATTTAGAAAAATCTACCAATAAAACAATCTACCATAAAAGCCTGGGTAGTGTGGCTTCCCGGTAGTTTATAAGGACTCGGCATAAAACAAGATCCTCTGGAAGAAACCACAACAGTATTGACAAATAAGTCATGCTCAAGATATTAGCAGGGTTGAACAGAAGCAGCCATGAGGTGGCTCACTCCGTGTCAGCCCAGCCAACAGCCTCACTTCCAAGGAACTGGCACTCCCCTTGCCTACCCACAGATCTACTGATCAGAAACACAGTACACTTGGCAAACAGAAGTACGCTGCAGCTCCTTCCCTTCCTCCAAGCCAGGAAAGAAAGCATAAGGTTCTAGCACGAATTCCTTGGGTAGGCCATTCTTTAAACCTTTACAGCTAAAGCACTAAGCCCTTGCTATTTAAGGCAAACTATGGCCCAGCCGCCATGATATCTGCTGAGATTATACTAGAAATGCAGAAGTTGGCTGGAAAGATGACTCAGGTCACTCATGACCACCTGCAGCTTCAGTAACAGCCACCTGATCCCTGCTCCTAGCTTCTGTAGGCACAGGCAGACATGCAATGTACAGTCAAAACAGACTCATAGACATGCACATCATAAATAAAAATACATCTTTTAAAAAAACGTACAACCAGGAGTCTGTTTCTACCTCATGAGGAAGAATCTGTATCCATCGGATTCCCACTGATTCCTGTGTACGTTATAATTCAAGAGACTGTAAACTAGAGGTAACATATTCAGCTAGTGATAAAAAGGGAAGATTCTAGCTACAGGTCTCCCCTGACACCAACAGAGGGAGGCCCTATGCTCTCCTGGGCTCAGAGTTACCAACGGGAGGCTGGGAAGGGATGGGATCTTGGTAGCTAACAGGTTACAGCCCTGCTGTCTCTGAGGGTTCCCTCTGGAGTCACACAGCAAGCTCTCCTCTTGTCACTGCTGACTTTGCCCTAGTAATCCACTGGCCTTAAACAAGCTTTGGTGTGTGGCCTACTGTGTACCTTCTTGAACTTGAAATGGCTGGTAGCAGTGAACACAGACACCAGAACTCAGCCATTGTACCTTATGATTAAGTATCAACAAGCAGATGTGTGGGCCTACACATTGCTTCTTCGTGATCTTTTCCAACAGCAGGTGAGCTGTATGTCACATTTGTAAGGTCCTGACTTGTGACAGAAACATTAACATGGTTCACTTTTTTTAAAAAAAAGCCACTGTGTTTTTAATTTATTTTACTTTTGTCATAAATGAAGAACAGTTTAACTTTTTCCAACCAACCTGATAACATGGGTCCCGCATTAGCAGCCTCAGACAAATTAAGACTCTCAGAAAATGAATGGACGGAGCACGATTAACCCACTCTCTGAAAGAAAAAGGGAAGGCATGTTGGTGCTTAGACGGTTCACACATGGCACACGGCTACAAGGGGAGGGGAAACCTGTGAAGGAGCAGTGATCCGTCTCAGATTCCTCTGTAAGGGACTGTGGCTTTGTGACCCTTGACCCACACCAATGCAAACACACAGAAACCATCTTCATCACTGTGGTCCCAGGATGTTCCAAACTAACCTGAATCAGAGACTCACATTGACATAGTTCATGCTGTTCCTAAATCAAAATAAATAGTTAAAACTTCCAATAATGATGAGTATCAATGCCCTAACCACTTAGTGCCCACTTGAAGAAGTTACTCACGTGTACCAAGAGGACAAAAACAGAACAGAACACTGTGAGACAGAGTTTCATTATGTGGCCTAGGCTGACCTTGATCTCAAGATCCCAGAACTCTGGAAGCTGAGGAGAAGGGTCTTGAACAAGACCAGCCTCCTGAGTTAATAACAAAAATCCTTCATTGTCATGTCTTTACAATTCTGAACCAGGTGTGGTAACAGACACTGGAGAGCCTAGAGCTGGGAAGGGCCAGAAATTTAAGGTCCTCCTTGGCTACATTGACACCGTATCAAAACAAGAAAGGCTGCAGCTGCTACTGCTGAAGCATTTGGAGCAGCTGAAGCATTTGGAGCAGCTGGAGCAGCTGGAGCAGCTGGAGCAGCTGGAGCAGCTGGAGCAGCTGGGCAGCTGGAGCAGCTGGAGCAGCTGGGCAGCTGGAGCAGCTGGAGCAGCTGGAGCAGCTGGAGTCACAGCAGCAACAGCCCACTGCCTTTCTGGTTAACACAGAAGGAAGACAACAGAAGTTCCCCCTGAACATTCACTTCGTCCTGGAGCAGTCTCTGTTCTTCAAGTCCTGCTGAGTCTCAGAGATCACATGCTTCATCACTCAGCACCTTGAGTATAGCTAGAGCTGGTAGTAAATGTGGTTAAAATGGTAAAGGAACCTCTCTAGCTTTCACCTTGCTTCTCAAACCCCCTAACAGCACCTACCACTCCTGAGAATAAATCTCCCAATCCTCTTTCCCACAAGGCTTTGTGGGATCTGTCTTCCCATGTGCCTGTAAGCCCCCATAGTCCCTTATTCCCTTCCAGCCTATGTGACAGGTTGTCTATGAGTCAGAACTTAAGGTGTTTTCCAACGGCAGCTTTCTGTGGCTCTCCAATACCTGGACTTCCATAGCCCGTACTGTTCTAACCATAGAGCATTTTTAGTGCAGAAGTGACAACACATTCCCGAATCCTGAAGTGAAAAAGGCAGCTAACCACCGCCCTGCCCTGACTATTGATACTGTGAGTGGAGCCAGTCGCTGTCTTAGAAAGCAAGTCCAGCCTGGTGAGGCATGCCCCATACTGCTCTGCAAGCTAGGCCAACATTAGTCATTCATGGCACCAGTATTAGCAAAGGTCTGAAACACAAAAACTCTGCAATTACATCCTTAGTCAAGGGAAATGGGGAAATAACAGGAAGTATCTCAGACTCCGGTATCATTCACCTGGGTGAACATAAGGCATTGCCACAATACTGTAAATATCCCTGCCATACAGGACACTGGCCTGAGCTAAAGACAGACTAACTGCCCACTGGTCTGTCCTAGATCTATTCTGAGGCTCTAGAGGTGAGACTCGGGTCTGTCTTCTCTATAGCACTGAAGAGTTCCACTCTTCCCCCAAACCTGCACGTTTCGAAGCTGAGTGAATGAGTCAGGGTGGCATCTGTGGTGGCTGCATTAGGTGTCCCCATTCCCTGGCAACACCATCCACCCCTCCTTCCATCTGCTGAGACAGAGATAGCAGGGCACTAGACTCATGGTTTTAGTCCCAGAAATGTCTGTGTTCCCTGTGGCCCATGTTCCCAGTACACAGATGCAGAAGGAAAACCCCAGGAACAGAACTCACTGGGAATTATGCTTGCTACCACCAGCAAGGCGATTAGCATTTGCCCACAGCCACTGCCAACAGCAGCATCCCTTTACCAGAGCAGGCACTTTATTAGTGGCCCTGGTGCCGTGGAGCACAGCCCAGTTTCTTTGGAAAAACAAAAATAGCACTCAGCCAACTCTGGGCTGCCTGCTCATCAGAGCTCTCCAAGCAAAGGCTTACCACCCGGGTACTTAGGAAGTGAAGGCAGGAGGATTATAAAATTGGAGTCCAGAGCAAGCTCAAAGGTAGTCTGGTAACTTAGTGAGACTCTCTCAATAAGAAGTAAAAGGGAACCTGGGAGAGAGTGAACTAGAACAAAGAAATGAAAATGGCAGGATGAAACCAGTTACTTCCCATGCTAACGTAAAGGTTAGCTTTAAAAGCAGTTGTTTTTAAAGTAGGTGTAGCTGCAGCTCAGTATAAAGCATTTGCTGAGTGTTCACAGACTCTCCATACTTCAGATGCTCCAGTGGCAAAGGCTCCCAGCCCAAAGACCCTTTCCCCTGCCCAAGGAAGAGGGTGGCTGACAGCAGCTGCAAATGTCACCGGCAATCTGCCACTGAATGCCAACAGCATTTCAGTGTCCAGGGGGAACAATATCTGTGCTGTAAACATGTACATGGTATTCTTCCTCACAATTCTTCCTGACAGCCACCGCCAGGCTTCACAGGAAAGTCTCTAACCTTTCCTGTGGGTTTTTTTCATATTAAAAAATAGATTTTAAAGGTCTTTTTTAGTTTTCTCCTTATTGTGTGCGCACAAACACACACACACACACACACACACACACACACACACACACACACACACAAAGAGAGGAAACAGAGGTGGGGGAAGAGAGGAGAGAGACAGAGAGCTGAAATTCCAGTGTGGACTTTAATTTTCCTTTTCATGGAGTCTAACCAAATGAAGGGATCCAGAATAGTCTGAGTTGAAAGTTCCTGGAAAATCATGTTTGGTTTGGTTTGCTTTGCTTTGCAGTTTTGGGACAGAAGCCCAAGGCTATTAATATTTCTCATAGTTATTACTCTGCTATTGTAAATAAGATTCCTGATGGCTGAGTCCTTGGGTTCTGCCCCTGGAGAATGACCTCAGGAGGAGGCCTTCCTTGGCTCCCAGCCTGGAACCCTGAGGAGGACAGATGGGCCACAAGAGACCACAGCCCTGCTCTGTGAGGGATTGCATGTACCTCTGCTCACCATGAGTCAGGGAACTAAAAAACACAGGACTCAGTGTCGCCAAAGAACTACATGGAAAACATTTATGGAGAGCTGCATCTGTTTGACAGACCACTGCGGGCCCCCTCTGCTTGAGCTCCAGGTGAACATGGAGAAAGCACTCTCTCAGACACGTTTGCCATGGAAACAAGAGATGGGTCCTTGGAGGCAGCCCTGAAAAGTCATGTGGCTGCAATGACAGTACTTCCCTGGAGGTTGCCTCCACATGACAGCCACACAAGACTGAATTCATAAGCGGGCAAGTATTTAAGCTCTCTGATGACTGAATGTACACCACGGCTTTCCTAGGACTATTAATACACTCAGTCTGTTAGCTCTAACTACCCTCATCCAGGATGCCACTTTCTGTTATCAATGTCAAAAGGAAAATGTCACTGCACATATAACATCTGAACAGAGAGAAGGGGGGTGGAGTTCCTGTGTCTTTCACAAATGAAAAAGCCAGTGTGGGTGTGACATGAATGCTCCAAATGACAGGTAGCTGCTAGCTGACAACACATGGGTGTGTGTATATGTGGAGAGGCGGTTGCTCAGACCTGTCTGTAGCATGCTGCAGGTCAGAATGAAGGAACACCTTTCTCATGTTGGGGTACTGCTTTCCTTAACACTCACCTGGATAAATGAAAAAGTAAATTTCATACCTGTTTGAGGATGCCACTGCCCGGAATCCCCACCAATCTTCTCTCGGGTCTCTGTGCTCTGTGCTCGGCCTCTCTGTTACCTATGCACACTAGCCCACAGACTCTACCCAGAAAGAAAACCCTGTGGGCCTGTGGCACTTAAGCTAAGAAGTACAAAAGACTATTCATTTCTTCTAATTGATGGACTGTGCACAACACTTCCAGATAGTCATCACTGCACCCCATCAGCCTGGTTCTGGCTGAGCTTGGAGTACAGCAGAGGCAAGGCCTGGGTCTCCTTTGGAGGACATGGCCCAGAAGTCTCGGTTGTAGAGACCCATGTCTATCAAGTGGCAATGGCAAAAAACAACCAAGACCAGGTTCATTAGGGCAGGGTGCTATTTTGGGATGGCCAAGGGAGGCTCTCTGGAAAGATTAGCATCATGTGAGATGAGGACAGGAGGTTTGAAGACGCTGTGTCAGAACAGCAGGAAAGCTGCGGCTCAGGCCTGGGGTTGATGTAGAAAATGGCAGAGTGGGAAAAACAGGAGCTGTGGTCAGGCAGACAGCATAGGCAGAGCTTGAGGACCCACAGGATGGGGACGGGGTCTTTGGAAGTCTTTAACAGGAACATTCTAGAAGGCTTTAAGCAAAAGACTCACATGAGATGACTGAGATTGTGAAAGGATCCTTCCAGAAGCTATTCTTAGAACAAAGTAGGAGAAAAACCCCACAGGTAAAGCAGGGAACCCAGATAGCCTACCTCGGCCCCGCAGACCAGAAACGCTGGCAGCCAGGGTTTGCTCCATAGACGGTGCTAACAAAAGCTGAGATTTCCTTGTGGGTTGAGAGAAAACTTTAAGGTCCTGTTTTAGAAATGATATCTTTAAATACCAAAAGTAGGAAGAATCCTCCAATATGCATGTGAAACAGGAATGAAGTTACAGCAGGAAGCCACTTCAGAAGCCAGGCCAGCAGGGGACATGAGAATTAGACAGGTAAAGCCAGGCCTGGTGCCCAAGGCCTATAGCACCATAACCACAGCACTTGAGAAGCTGAGGTACGATCAGGAGTTCAAGGCTAACCTGAGCTACAAAATGAGGTCCTGGGAAAGGGAGAAAAGAAGAAAAGGAGAGGGAAGGGAGAGAAAGAAGGCAAAGGAGGGAAAGGAAGAGAGATGAACTTTTAGCTCTGAAGTGTGGCTCAGGAGATGGGACTATTATTCATCACCTGGCTCTCAATAGCTTATGTATAGATTGTAAACACATCTGTCACACACAGATATGATGATCCCAGCCAGGTTATGGCTGCTTTGGGTGGCGATCTGTTGACCAAGGACAAGTAGTCCTTCCCTGGGAAGGCAGAGGTATTCAGCTTCCTGCCTGTCAGGCTTCTCTGGCGTGAGAAGCCACAGCACACAGCAGAGAAAGCATATTTACCAAAGAGGAACTTTGCCCTGGTGCCACATCAAATTTATTACTTTCTCTCATGCAGAACTGCTTTGACCAGGATGGGTTATGGACTATAACTCCACTATTAAAGGTATACTCAAGAAACAAAGAAATCAGGGAATGCATAAGGTGCAGGAAAAAGTGCCAGCCCAGATTGCCTGGACCGTCTGAGTTTTAGCGCTCGTGTCTATCCATGGGAGCTTAAAGCCATAGTGAAATCCTCACTGCATCCTAACATCTAGCCCTGGCACTCTCTGATGAACCAGTGTGCCCAAGCAGAAGACCGAAGCATCAAGACAGGAAGTAGCTTTTACATCATGACCTGTGCTCTAGTGTCAATTTAGACAGCACCAGTCTCATCGTTAAATAAATACAGCATTGGTTCTCTTGGCTAGGGACATCCAGTACATTACATGGACATTTTTACAGTAATTTATTATTATCATTATTATTATTATTATTATTATTATTATTATTTTAGTTTTACAAACTTTATTGTTTAAAAAGTCAATTTCTAATGAGAGAGGGAGAATTATTCTTTGCCAGGGACAAGTCCCTCCATAAGGTTATCAATCCCATGTGGTCAGCCCTAAACACATGTACAAAAGAGCAACGTTAAATGGGCCCAGTAGGAAATAGTGCACATGCTTGTGGGTGTGGATGTAGGTGTGTGTGTACACTGTGTGTGTGTTCAAGTGTGTGTGTGTGTGTGTGTGTGTGTTTGTGACAATAAAAATCACAGAATAGGTCATGGACTAGAAAGGCAGTGTAGAGAAGAAAATGGGAAAAGGGCACAGGAAGAGTTGGGAAAGGAAGAAAGGGTGGGAATGATGTAAATACAGTACTTACGTGTAAAATTCTCAAAAATTTAAAGTTTAAATTTAAAAAAAAGATGGTCATGGGTTGGCCAGATCTATCTAGAGCACAAAGATCCCCCTGCTGTGTAGCTTAAGTATACTGTCCTAAGGATCTGCTACAGCCTCGTTTTCAAAGGGTCGCAAATTTGCAGAAAATACATAGGAGATCTGATGGAAAGTGACTGTAACAAGGATGGTAACTTGCATGCTTTGGGAAAAGTGATGCTTTTGGACAAATAGTCCACTAAAAGAGTTGGACAGGTCCCTTCTAGCTAAAACCAGAGTGCCTGGATTCTGCTCACCTCCACAATCATCTCAGGCAAGAGCAGCAGCTTGCTTCACTGTTCTAGTGTAATGACACCAGAAAGGGACCAGATAAATGAGATCATTTTAGAATAACACCAAATTTAGTAAACATACCAAAACAGATTTCCTTCTGATGTTCTTGACAGAATTTCTCTAAAGAAAATAGTCATATTATGTAGCCTGGCATCCTTTAAGTCATTTTGTCTTTCAGAGCATAAGGAGAGTCCTTTTTATATATTAGAATGACTTGCCATTTCTCCCAGTCTCCTCAAGCCTTAATATTCCAAGTGAACACTTGTAGGCTCGTCTTGTTGCCTTCTTTGATTGTCCATGTTACCATCCATCCCCAGTCTTGTGCATCAAATTCTACCAGTTCAAAACTACTGTCATTGACTTCATGAAATCTTCCACCTCCAGCCCCATTTCACAAGCTAACTGTATCCCATTGTAAAATAGAAGCCATATGTCAGCAAAATACAGAGCAACAGGAAGCAGGTGCATAAAAGAGCAATGTGGTGGGCCAGTTAGCAAAGATTCTGTCACTACTGTGACAACTGCTACTTCTCTGCACAACGGTGTGACAATGTGGTCTTAGATACCAGGCAGATGGAATGGAAATGCCATGACTTTATTTCTAATATCACACTCTACTACAGATGAATTGTGTCAGGATAGAAAGAGCTGTACATGGACACACATCCACAGCAGCCTGCCCTGTGACCTCACATCCAGGCAGTACTTCCTATCAGAGCTACCGTGAAAGACTTGCAGGCTTGCCCGAGCTGATTGCATTGACAAGTCTAGCTACCGAGCAGAGAATAACTATAGGTCAATATTAGGAAAAGAACCAACGAAGGAGGTGTCTGCACATGTGGATTGGAAGAGAGCACATCTGGAAGCGTGAAAGGGGAAAAAAAACACTGACAACTGGAAAGAAATAAAAAGCAGGATTAGGAACCATGTTCCAGAGTCAAAGCCAGTTCCCCATTCACTGTGGTTTCAGGATGAAATTGTCATTAAAGTATGTATAGATTGTCTGCAAGCAAAACTGGGCCAACATTTAAAGTTCCCACCCACCTTGCCCATCCAGGTTTTAGTTGACTGTAAATTATATATCTCTATTTTCTCATGTATTGGAATATGAGTAGTTATTTTGCTGAGAGAAAAAGGGACCACAGGTCAGTCATCTCAGTGTTTTCTCTTAGCTTCCTTTTCCCTGGTTGCCTCATCCCTTCTGGGCATATGGCAGATGCTCACCAGTTTGAGTAAGTTCAATCTATGCCTTCAATCCAACATTATCCCTGATGGTCACAGATGAAGGGGCTAAGGAGCCATACGAGAAAAGCTCTGAGATGTAATTATTCTAATAGGAGGAGATAGTTCTGCCATCTTAACAAATTCTATGAGGTGAAGAACAATGGATTCCTCAACACCCAGTTCATTCTTTATCCAACTCTGATTTCAGATCCGTAGCACCCAAGAATGATGTTGAAGGTTGGTCTTAAAACCCAGCATTCTAAGTTCCTTCTCATGCTCTGAAAGATTGGAACTTAGCATCATCTCCTAGAGCTCTTCCTGTTACCAGAAGGTAAGTCTGTCAGGTCAGTCATCCATCACAGGACAAGGGGCTCAGGCTAGAGGTACATGTTTATCATTTCTTTCTTTGAGTCCAGGATAAGAGAGCCTAGCTGGTTGGTCACTATGTCAACTGCAAAGGTATTGTCATGTTGTCCACAATGGTCACCAATGTCTTTCTTTCAGAAAGACTATACAATAAATATTCCTTGAGTAACCAAACCAAAATAAGTACAGGAAAGAAAACTCTGTCTTCTCAAGTCCTACCTGTCACTAAGCTCAACTAAATTCAAGGTCCAACAAGAGATCCCACTGAGAACACAGTGTCCGCCCATCTATCTCCTTTCACATAGCTTTTGCTTGACCTTTTACTTTTATATATTTTTAATTATTTTTTAATATTTGAGATTATAAAATAGTTATGTTGTGTTGCCTTCTGTTTTCTCCATCCACAACCCTCCCAAATACCACCATACCCAACTTTCCCATCTTTGAAATGTGCTGCTTCTTTTTCTTTAATTGTCTTGTGTGTGTTGTGTATGTGCTATATATACACAGTTATATATAGTAACAATTAAAGAAAATAAGGCATACATGTGAGTATATTATATGTACATAATCATAAATATTAGAATATTTGTATTCCTAAATACTGCAGCCACCCTATGTTCCATGAGCAGGCTGCTTCAAAGCACATTCTCCACACATGATTTGTGAAATACACTATTCTTGGGTAGACATCTGTCATTTGGGTAGTCTTACCTGCATATGAGTCTGTTTCTCACCAGAGCTGTAAAGATCTCCTGAAATAACTGATGCTGTGGATGTTTGCTGAAATTCCTTTCATTCTTGTAGTTTATACTAAGATTAAAACACAGAAAAACAATTTATAAGAAACAATTTATAATTTATTTGGGCTAACAAAATTACCAATAAAAAAAAGACCGTCTATATGAGACAAAACATTGACAATCTTAATATCAACATATTAGTAAGGGCACACAACTACTGTTAAATAGAAACTCAAATGCAACAATAAAGTTGATAAATAAAGATTACCCTCAAGAGCTAAAGAAAGAACCAACTTCACAAAGTCATCCTCTGAACTCTACATGTGCACTGTGGCACATAATATTTTATCCATGTACACGAACAAACATACACACACACACACACACACACACACACACACACACACACACAGACATCCACGTACACATACACACACACACACAATGTAAAAAAATGGTTAATTTTAATATCAAGGCCAAATGAGTAAAATGACATGAATGGCACCTCAAAGGTAAGTTCTATGATGTGTGTCATGTAAACATCTGCCTTTGTGGATGTTTGCATATCATTCAGTCATACATCCTTATAGGGCCATGTGAGGCCTGTAATTGTTTCTCATATAAGACCACTGGCAAACTGAATATGTAACAAGACATTTTTGGTGTTTACAAGTTAAAAATATGAACCCATGAAATGTCATATGACTTTAAAAACTGTTTTTAAGTTCATAAAATGTGAAAGAAACAAGCTAAGCCAAACAAATAAATGATCATTCCAGAATGTTTATGCTGATACTTCATGACTTTCACTGTTTACATGGTACTTACTGGAAAATGACCTGAACATATTGTGACACTGAGCCAGCTCCCAGGAAGGGAATGGCCCACAAGAATGTCTGCTTCTAGAATGTCTACACAGCGACAGAAAGAAACAGAGACAAACACTCTTTGGTAAAGCCAACATATTGTCCATGCAATTGAGAAACTTGGATTTTTAAACTACCATTATATATATATATATATATATATATATATATATATATATATATATATATATATATATATATATATATATATATATATATATATATCATGTGTTGTGTGTGTGTGTGTGTGTGTGTTGAACTCAGACTATAAAGGTTGATGGCAAGCTTCTTGCCCATATTGCCAGCCTAATTAACATCTTATTTAGCTACCATATCTGCTCACAGCAACAGATTCTTTTGTGACTTTTTACCACTAGAAAGATGAAGACACAGCAAAAGCCAAGGCCAAGCTTGGGGCTGACCTACTCAGGTCAACATCTGGGATCCTCTTCCTCAATTGACAACTGTTAACCTTCATGTCAGCAAGGGGTCCTGAACTCCATAGGTTGACCTATGTCTACCTATTTATCCTGGTTTTTTGGGCTTCCCTCTGACCCTAGGAACACTTTACATGCTAACTAAAATTACTAAACTAAGAATATCCAGACCTCAAATGTTCACTTCTGTAATAAATTTAATTAAGTAAATGTGAATAGGCTACTGACAGCAAAGGCAATTTCTTACCTAAAATTTTCAAGTTCAACTGCTTCTGTGGATTCATGCCATTGACCACGAGCTCTATATGCCCCTGTCTTGATGGTGGGCTCAGACTTTGTCATGTTATTTTGGGCACTGTCAAAGTTAATGGCTGGAAGCTACAGAAATGGAAACAGAGAGTTCATGACCATGACGGTTCATTCAGTACCTGATAAGACAAGTCACAGAATGGGAGAGGTGGAGTGGGGGCCAAAGGACTGAGAGTTTTCCAATCATTGAGATGACAGCATTGTAAATTGTGGGGGGGGTCCTCTTGCTTGGGCTTTCTTCGTCAAACGATACCACCTGCTGCAGCTCACTATGACATATGTTCAATCTGTCTCACATTGACAGGAGCAAGAACCTGTGTATTTTTAGCCAGTGATATTCTCTGGGATAAGGTTTGGAATGACCCTGGCCAGCAGAGATTTTTAAGTTTTTCATGTGCTTCACACACAGAGATGGAGAGTTTCTGAATCCAATAGCACACACTGCCCAGAACAGAGTGTTGCTTTGTACTTTCAGCTATGGACATATTGTTCACCAAGAGTTCAGTTACAGGAACAGGAAAATACCCATCATTATTGTTCAGTTTGAGCAATGACACTTAAGACACTGATTTAAAATGTCTGCATGTGCTCAGAACACCTAAAGACCATCTGTGCTGCTGCCGTTAAGATCAGCCTGGTCGAGACACACACACCAATAGTTGCCTGAGAGAACCCTAAGCTTCATCTTTTGTTACCACGTGAAACTGGGTATAACATGGGGGAAAATGCCTCATCGTTTCCAAAGTGTGAATGCAAGACATCCTACAATCAATTATTAAGCATGTAGTAAGCAAAGCACAATAAAGAAACTATTTTTTGAGTAAATTATTTCATTGTAGAGAAATTTATATAAGATCATGCTTTCCTTATATAAAGGTGATTTTTCTTATTTTCTGTAAGGCTGTCAATAGAGAAATTAATTACGGTGGTGTAATTGCCCCCAAGATGTTTCCTTATCTTCAAGCCACAGTGGAATTTTCAAAATAGTGACAGGAAACATTCAATTCTATAAAACTACCTTTGTGTATCAGTTCAGTCACTCAGTCTACACTCTTCATGAACAAGGAGCCAAAAGAACATAAGCAGACAATGTATGGGGATGAAATGGCTTCCATAGCAGATTCTGTAGGTTTAATGCATTGTTAGCTGGCACCGTGACCTGGGAAAACATATTTAATCTGTGTGCACACCGTCTCCATGGCATTACAATAGAAACCAGAATAACAGTGTATAGCTCTGGTTATGAGATTTAAGTGAGTTACTGTTTATATAGCACTCGCCATGGTGCAGAAACAATTTAAAAGCTCTCTTGTGAGCCTTGTAATCACTACCATACATTTTCTAGGTGTCATTACAAATTAGATGATCTTCAAATGTAGGCTTATAACTCAAAAAGACATTAGACATAAATAAACCTTTTTTTTTTTTTTTTTTAAAAAGAAGAGGGTGTTTCTCTTTAAGAAAAAGAAGAGAAAAGAAAGAAGGTAGCAAGCACAGAGCAAAAATGTCTAAGCCACTCAACAGGGAGGGAGGGTCAGGAATCGATACAGCCTCAGCCATGCCCATCTTGAGCAGGCAGATAGTCAGTGCAAGAATCAGCTCAGAGAGACACAATGGCAAACTGTATTTGATAGCAGTATTTGCAAAGACCAGGTACTTGATAACAAGAACCATGATACCACCAGCTCCCTCTGATGGAAAAGCAAGCTTTGTCCAGAACCCCTAGCAGTTTCCCTACTCGCCACCCTCATGCCCAATGCCCCAGCTCCGCTGTGTCAGAGGAGCCCATAGCTCTTGATTTCAGGCCAGGGCATAGGCAAAGCCTGCTCAGACCTTCCCAGCAGAGTGGACCCTGCTCACTGCACTTACTGTAGTCCAGTCCACTGTCTAGCCTGCACACAACCCGTCACCTTGAATTCAGCCACCCGAAGGCTGAATCACATCTGTCTGTTCTTATGCTCCTTGTGCATGGAAACCAACATGTGGCAGCTATTGAATTGTGAAGCTGTCAGATGAATGCTCCCGTTGTCCCCAGCCAATTCTTCCCTCCAGCGGACCGGCTGGGATGAGTTCACCCAGTTCACACACCTGCTGAAGACATAGCACACTGGATATGACCAAGGGCTTTGTAGTGCAGGACAGAAGGGACTTGCACATGGGCTTGAGAAACATTCTACAGAGTCGGTGCCCAGGGTTTGTTGTGGCAGAAAGTGAAAGGAGAGACAGTAACCGTGGACCAAGGTCTGCCAGGCAGCAGGAATTCCACAGAAACCAGCTCTGATGGGACAGTTCTGCAAGTCCACCGGGGCAATGAGCAGAGGCAAAGAACACAGCACAACTCAACAATGACAGGCTGGCTCCTTGGAGAATCAAAGGACATTCACGTCTCAGGAATCTGCCCAAACACACTGGTGCCTTATGTTTTTTCCTAGAACTTCTAGTAGTTGGTCATCACACCCCTTTTACAAATAAAAACCAAACAAACAAAACATAAAAAAATAGGTTTGACACAACATAATTCTAGGAAGTGGACCTCAATCATGACTGTCCCTTCTCCAATGGACCATTGTAAATCTAAGAAGCAAGTGTGGGCCTATTTGTGTATGCTGTTGGGGGTTTCTTGTGTAGCTCTCCCAGCCCTTGTTTTCCATTTTATGTCTGGCTCTGGTTTTAATTTATGATAAACTTCCATACACTGTACATCCTTATATGTTCCTTACATTCTCACTCAAACACGTGAGGCACAAGGCAATTCCTGAGTTGTCTGTCCATCTAGAACCCCACATCCGTATCTACATTGTTTCAGAAATGTCTGTCCACCTAGAACCCTCACATCCGTATCTACATTGTTTCAGAAAAGGGGAGCAGAGCTCAAGGACACGTTTGCTATCAGGATGACAGATGCAGGAACTTCCACAACAGAATTAGGCATAGAATTTGAGAAGCTCAGGAACCAACCTCCAAGTGAGGCCAGTTACCACACGCTCCCATACAGCTCTCTGCTTTCCAAATAATTCAAGCATTTTAAATATATATTATTTATATGTAAAGATTTAGCAAAATAATATGAACTTGTCAGACAAATGATTGAGAATTCTGAGTTCGCTAAAAGAAGGGAAATCATTAAATTAACTTTAGTCAGTCTACCAGGTAGTAACAAGGGAGTGGTATAATGGAGGGGAATGAGATCTAGTCTACATGAACTTCCACACAGAAAACTTTAAGCCTCAGCCAAATCCAGAAACACTGTAGGCATTTCTTTACTTGGCCAGGCCTGGAGTTGTTCATGCTCATGGTGACCCAAATCCAGGTCACAGTTCAACTTAGAAAAAACTAACTCCAAACATGCAGAACAGATTAATGGTGAATCAAAAGATAAGTCAGTTGCTGCCAGTAAAAGGATCTGATCTGGGCCTGAGAAACATGGCAGCCCTCACAAGAATGATTTCTAGGAGAAAAAGCAAGAACAAGGAGTTTGAAGTGTTGTGGTTACACTGGAGGATGTGCATAGTGGCGAATGGGATCTAAGACAGAACAGAGGTGAGGTACCTTCTAGAATAAGCAGAGAAAAGGAGACCTCAGGAATCTCATAGCATAAAAGACACAGAGAAACCGACCCTGGGAACTCTTAAAAAACTTTAAAAGTATAATATCGAAGACTCCAGAGACAGGAGACCAGGATTTGAACCCACCCCTGCTACTGACCAGTCTGCAATGCTGCATGAGAGTCTGCTGCTGTTCTGAGGGATACCTAGGTTGTTTCCCAAACCCCTAGACCTCTACTCTCATGCCTTCCCAAAGTCTTCTAGAAGCAAAACTAAAATGGCAGGTTTAGAAATAAACCCAGAGTTCCATTCTTTTCTTGACTATTAAAAACATTTAAAAAAATGCCACCACATAACTAGCCAAAACCTCACCACCCCCCACTTTGGGTGGGGTGCAATTTGAGAAGGATTATGGGGTGTATTCTATGAAGCACAAGAATGGGAAGGAGGCACAGAGAGGAGGAAGATGTGGTAGACTGTTCTTCAGAGAATGAATTTCCCCGAAGCTCTGAAAGGTGATCATTGGCATTTGCTGACAGAACTGTCTGTTTACACACTGAGGAATTTGAGTCCTGATGGTTGGAGCACACAGCAACAGGCAGAGAGACAAAAAGGCTGGGTGCCAACCAAGTCTTGACCCTGTCTGACCCAGGTGGGAGCAGTAGCCAGAGGAAGCGAGGGCAACACTGGACAAACAAAGAGTGCACACAAGGAGGTGAAGTGGACGCTTGCAGAAACATGTGGTGTTTATTCACACACCATATCCTTTGATAACACTACCTGCTGTTTGCTTGACTGAACGTTCAACAGGCACCGAAGTCTTTTAAGATCTGAATAGTCTCTAGAAGAAAGAACAGCACAATGTCAACCCACAAAAGGATCCAAGTAAGCAAGGACACATTAATACTGATGGTACAGCTACTTGAAAGCCTGTCTCTGCAGATCAAGTTATGCCTGTCAAACATTTCTTTCCAAACTCTAGAAAGGTCTCAGTGTTTGGGTAAACACTGCAATCCGGGAGACAAATTCTCTCAAAAGCACTAAACCCACTCAATGCCACTGCCCCCGTGGATGGCTGCAGACACTCCCTCACCTTGTGATGGTCCCTTGTTGCTTCTTATCAGCTGCTTTCTCTGTGCTCTTCACTTTTGTGTCTTGATCAGGCATTGTAAAACATCAACACCTCAGAATTAACATCGCATTCCTTGTGAAGTAAACAGAAACAACCTTCAGTTGGGTTATATAATCCAAAGTATTCTTGTTTAAGACCAACAAAATTCATCCATGATGTCTCTTCAAACATATAAAATTAATCATTGCAATTATTAGATTAATTGGTACTGAATATTTACTTCCAAAGGAATCTATTGGATCGATTTAGGGCATGTCTTCAGCCTATATCTCTGGCATGGGCTTGACTTAAATATTCTGACCAAGTTCTCACAAACTTTATTCTATATTTACAAACTATGTCTATTAACAAATACTTGATGCTCAATTAACAGTAATTTTATGGAACTTTAGTTGTCTTCCTCCATAACTATTCTTAATTATACATTATGGACTAGAGGATTCCTCTAGAAAGCCAAACCCACTTACAAGTAATCAGTGATGATGTTGTCATACTTTCAAACTTCTTTATGAATTTTTTCTTTTTCTTTCTCTCTTTCTTACTCTCTTTTTGTTATTATCTTTCTTTTAATGACAAGGTCTCACTAGAGATCCCTGACTGTCCTGGAGCTCATTATTTAGATGAGGATGGCTTAAACTCATGGTAATTCTGCTGCCTCCTCCTTTCCAGCACCAAGATTACAGGTGTATGTGAGCATGTTCAGCTTCCAGAATTACTTTTTATTTTTAAAGATCCTATTTTCCTTGATAGATTTTTTTTGCATGTGTGTGTTTCTATACCTACCTTAACTGTGTGCACTACATGTGTTCAAGTGCCTGTGGAGGTAGAGGCCAGAAGGCTTCAAATTATCCCCAAACTGAAGTTACAAGCAGTGTGAGTCCCCTGGGAACTAAGAATTGAACCAGGGTCCTTTGCAAGATCAGCCAGTGCTCTGAGTCACCAAGCCATCTCTCCAGCTCCCTTCTAGAATTCTAAAAGTATGAACGCTGCTTTCTGAACGATACATGTGGGCAGCACTTAGTAGGACGAAGGCCATAAGACTTAGCATGGCAGAGAGGTAGCCGGCGTGGAAACACAGCTCCATAAGCATCTCAACACTCAAATTCAGTTAGTCTTACCACAATTACTTTCCTTGGTGTTATTTTTAATCCTACTTCTTCTTACTCAAAAGCTTTGGGTTCATCAATACACAGTTATTGATTGACTTGATTTGCCTTTTTCTCTTAATTGACTTCAATTCTCATTTTTACAAAAGAAACAGAAAGCTGAAGATATTGCATGGCTTTCTGCTTCTGTTACAAAGCACCTAGCATAAACAACATGCATGATGAAAGATTACGGCTCACAGTTACCAAGGTTTCAGTACATCATGAAGCCAAACATCATGGCAGTGAAGCTTCTGAGAAGCAAATCACAACTTGATAGACAGGAGCCAGAGAGAGAAAGAAGTAGAAATCAAGAATCAAATATAGCCTTCAAAGTCAAGTCCCCTACCTGTGACTTTTTTTCTTCCTAGGCCTCACCTCCTAAGCTGTAGACCAATTAACATTCTGTGCCCTGCCCCACCCCCCAGACTTATAGCCATCTCTGAATGCAAAAGTAATTTAAGCCTTCTCTGAGTATCTTCTGACCCTAACATTTCCTTGAAAACTGCATAGCCAAGATCTCTTCTGAAATTAAAAGCCAACTAGCACCTGTGAGCCTCTATAAATTATAAAGAGGGTTAGTCCAAAGACACAATGGTACAAAAAAGACATCCTCATTCCAAATGGAATCATATAAGACTAGCAAAGAAATGTTGAAACCCAGCAGAGCAGACACTAAATTTTGTAGCTCCATGTCTAGTGCACAGAGTATATGAGCTCCAAGAAGCCTACAGGCCTTGCTATTTGCACCCCACATAAACCTTTCTGGGGTTGACTGCATTCTCTACTTGCCATCTTTCTCAATGGACATTTTATGTTCCTGCCATTTCTGCCACCCTTTGATCTCCACTGCAACACAGGCTTCCACGTCTCAGGGGCTGACCGGAGAGGCTCCACTATGGCCTTTGATTGCCTGGCTTCCCAGGCTTCCCTTTGCAGCCTAGCTGACCTTATGTGCATATCTGCAAAAAAAAACCCAGCACCTCATAAATGACATCACCACAAACAACGAAAAAGCCTGCCAACAGCTAGGCCACACTGGACTTCAGTCACATTGACCTCTTTCAGTACCTTGGCAACTGAGAATGATAAAATGAATCCTGTGACAACCTTAGACCTGCCCATAGATGTTCTTTTCTCTTTAGCTTTGCACTTATAGCTTGTACATAGGGTCTTGCCAGATCTTGGGGGATGCTCATGTCACCATGCCTTTGGCACCAGTGCAAAGTAACTGGAATTATTTTCCTGCTGTATTCTCTTCAGGAGACAGGCCTTCCCTTCCTGAACTCCAAACTTCCCCAATGAGTTTCTGTAATTCTAAGTTTTTTAGGTCTTTCAAATCTACGTGCTGTTCTCAATTCTCATTGTAAACTTGTCTCTGTGTTTCTGTCAATACCTGTGCCAACATAAATGTTGGGGTAATTGTGATTCCTCTACCAGGTTAATTAGTCGATACCATTTTTAATTTTATTTTATATTTGTATTTGTATGTGTAGAGAAAAATATGCACATGAATATGGAGGTGTCAGAGAAGGCCAGAGAATCCATGGAGCTGGAATTGGAGGTGGATATGAGCTACTAGCCATGGGTGTTGGACACCAAACTCAAGTCCTCTACAATTATCATTAAGTGTTCTTTACAGCTTAGCTATCTCCACAGCCCAAACTATCACATGTTACCTCATTCTTTCCAAAAGGTATAAGGACACAGACCAACTGTAGGCAATAATCTTTAGCCTAGTTCCCAATAGAACCAATGTTTCTATTGGAGCCTCATACTACTGCCTTTCCTATCTACACTGCTGTCAGCATTTTCAGATACTTCCAGAATAATTTTATGGCTTCTCTAGTCCAAATCTATAAAACTTTCAAACTCCCCCCAAAAATTAATAACTACAAATCAAGAGTTTTAAAAAAACTCACATGATAAGGCTTAGACACAGCAACAACTTGTGTCAGTTGTGATTTTATTGCTGTAAAGAGTCATCGTGACTACTTATAGAGAAAAATATAATTGAGGCTGTATTACACTTTCAGTGGTTTAGTCCATTATCATCATGACAAGAAGCATGGCAGTGTGCAGGCAGACATGGTGCAGGAGAAGGAGCTGAGAGCTCTACATCTTGATCACAAGTAGCAGAAAGGAGACTATCCTACTAGGCCTAGCTTGTGTGAATGAGACCTCAAAGCCTTCCTCCACAGTGACACACTTCCTCCAGCAAGGCCATACCTCCCCCAACAAGGTCACACTTCCTAATAACTCAACTGCCTTTGGACCTATAGGTGCCATTTTTATTCAAACCACCACAAACCCTGTATCTCTGATACCACTTTTCTGTGATCAGACTTTGCACTGCTGTGACAAAATGCCTGATACAATGTAAAGGCTTATTTTGGCTCATGGTTTCAGAGCTTTCCACTCATCACGCTGAGGTGTATTCTTCCTATGTCTCTGTTAAGCAGAACATCAAATCCATAGGCTGCTTATCTCACTGATAGAAAGCCAAGAGACTGGTAAGAAATTAGAACCAACCGTACTTTTTCCTATCTACACCCCTCTTCCCCCAACAATCCTATTACTGGGGACCAAGTGTTTGCATAAAAGAAAAAGCTCATATCAAAAATATAGTGTATAGATAACATAAAAATGTGTAATTAAACATGATGTTGGTTTAATTAAATTGTATATTCTAAAAATCTGATCTGTTTTCTATGCCACAACTAGACTTCAGTGTGTTGTACAGGGATGAACAAAACCAATGTGATATTTTCCTAGAATTGTATACCTATGTTTTGCAAAATCTAGGGTGGCTTGAGACAAAGGACTTCCAGTTGATGAGTGTTTCGCTGCAATATAACCTAGAGAAACTAAGTTTTTTGAAAGGTACAAATATAATATGTTGACTTTAAAATATTTTTTTCCAATATTGTCATATCTGTGACAAACAACTGAGCTAGGATCAAGATGTTTTAGAAACCAAGATTTTCGTCACTGGTACACAACAAGAAGCCAGATACTATGGGTACTTTAGAAAGAATTTAGTGAGGTATAACACCATTTAAAAAATATTTAGTAAGAATGTATTACATCTATCCTCTAGTTGTGAAGGTAAGAAAACCTATCATGGGTGTGCAACAAGCAAAGAAAATCCTATTCTCAATACATTTTTGTGAATTGCTAAAGTAGAAAATACATTTAGCATAGGTATTATTGTACTGGTTAATGTTTTGTCAACTTGGCAAGACCTAGAGTGATCTTGGAAGAGGAAATGTCAGCTGAGAAAATACCTCAATCCAGATTGGTGAGTAGGCAAGTCTGTGGGGCATTTTCATAATAATAGATATGGGCAGGCCCAGCTCACTGTAGGAGGAGCTAACCCTGGGCAGTCAAAGCAGGGAAGCAAGCCCTTAAGCAACACTCCTCCGAGGTCTCTGTCTCCAGTTCTTGCCTTAATGAACTGTTATAGGGAACTGTAAGATAAATAAACTCTACTACAAGTTGCTTTTGGTGTTTATCACAGTAATAAAAATCAAACTAAGACAATTACCATAAATGAAGGGAAACAGGGAGAGAAAGAAGTAGAAATCATAAAGAACAAACTGCAAATTAGTATAAAAAACCGAAGACCCAACTCTTCATTTTGAGTCTACAAAATAAATTTTTGTATTAGATTTTGTATTAGATATTTAAATACTCTTCAGAGTCAAGCATCTGACTTTGCTTTTTCTTCCTGGACATCTTGTTTTCTCTGCCTGCCAAACTCTGCCCAGTCTCTGCTCACCAAACTGTAGCCCTCTGCTTTCCCCTTAAAGCAGCCTAGTTAGCCCAGAAGGCCCCATTTTGTGTTTTGTTAACTTTGTTTTATTTTGCTCTAACAAAATGTCAGTTCACAGGTTTTCCTCTTGGCCCAGCATCATAATTTGTGTCTGCAGAAGCCAAATGTTGCTTTGTATCCCACAGTGCTTAGAAGGCCCCTTTTGAGGATCTGACACAGATTAGTCTGAGAGCAGTCTTTTGAGACAACAAATGGTTGGTAAAGCCACCAAAGAAAAAATACTGGATTATATAAAATCTACTAACCGTTATGATCTGGGTCTGATTGTTTTTCCTTTTTCTCTCCCCACCCCGCTCTACATCGGACATAACATTTACGTGTGACATATACTAGTTGTAATATTCAGGAGCACAGGATGGCTTAACGAAGTAAAAGAGCAGATGGGAAGCGGGCATCCTAGTGAAACAGAATGTCCTGTATAGGTGATGTCATGCTGATTATCCTTCCTTCCCATGTCTACAGCCATTTCTACTTTGTTTTGGAGGTACAGTCTCATGTAGCCGGACTGGCCTTGGACGCCCATTATCCAGCCTCCACTGCTAGTGCAGATTACAGACATACACCCACTGAGTCCAGCCCTTGATGCCTCTGAGAGAACTGTGCTCAGCCTTGCTTATCAGGTGAGGATCCAGCTCCACTTCTACTCAACTGCACAACAGAAAAGAATTGGAGAATTTTCACCTCTATAATGGGTAGTGTAAAACAACAAAATTTCTTCAGATCAGTGGTTCTCAATAGATGTATTGTGACCCACACAAGGGTCACATATCAGATTTTTACATTATGATTCATAACACTAGAAAAATTACAGTTTGAAGTAGCAATAAAATATTTGTGGTTAGGAGTCATTACAGCATGAGGAATTTTATTAAAAGTCCAGAGCCTTAGGAGGCTGAGAATTACTGCTCTCTAGATCTTTAATGGTTGTTCTTTCAGGATTTTAAGATAAAACTCATATAGAACATCTGCAAATAAAACACATATGCTGCAATGCTTTACATAATTGTTGATTGTTTGATTTGATGACTTTACTATGGTAGATATGGTAAAAGTAGTTACAAACAGACAATGGATCCCCATAGTTGGAGATAAACAAAACCTAAATTTCAACAGTGATATGACTATCTTAGTCAGGATTTCTATTCCTGCACAAAATATGATGACCAAGAAGCAAGTTGGGGAGGAAAGGGTTTATTCAGCTTACACTTCCACATTGCTGTTCATCACCAGAGGAAGTCAGGTCAGGAAGCAGGAGCTGATGCAGAGGCCATGGAGGGATGTCATTTACTGGCTTGTCTCCCCTGGCTTGCTCATGGTTTCTTATAGAACCCAGGTTTACCAGCCCAGGGATGGCACCACCCACAATGGGCTGGACCCTCCCCCCTTTATCACTAGTTGAGAAAATGCCTTACAGCTGGATCTCATGAAGGCATTTCCTCAACTGAGGCTCCTTTCTCTGTGATAACTCCAGCTTGTGTCAAGTTGACACAAAACCAGCCAGGACAATGACCTTTCCCTTTTATCAGGTAGCTATATATAAGCTTTTCTTCCTAGCAGGAGAGGGGACTTTGTAACAAGAAACAGTTTAGTTTTTTGGACCATTGAGACAATGGACTCAGCACATGGAATTTTCCCTGGAATCCCATGCTGGGTACTGAAAGGCTGGAGTTAGAGAGATTGCACTTCGTTTGGAATCACTGAGACCTGAGTTGCATAGTTCCTGGCCTGTTCCACCTTTTCTATGAAATCATAATGTAATATTGTTACAGAAAATCTTCCTAATTTGGCCAAACTATAAATAAGTCCATTGTCTGTTTTTGACTACCTTTTCAGATGTGGCAGGCTTGTCACAACTTCTAATTCCACTTAATGATAACAGACATGCCTTAAGGTACTGGCCTTGAGGTTTTTCCTAAGATCACCCAGATTTCACTCAGATCAGTTTGAGTACCAGCCCAAAATTAGAGCATATGACAACAGACAGCTCTGCCACTGTCAAGATTTCTATAGTTACAAAATGAAACAGCTTTCTATAGATTCTAGAAACCTCTCCACTGTCATTAATGTGCACTGTGCACTCTGCGGCCTATACTCCAAGTGTACTCAGTGCCTGAGAGATGACAGGAGATGTAGTAAGTCAAATATTTGAAAGATAAACCAAAAAGTAATCTAGAAGGAATTATATTCATCGGTCAATGAAAATAACTGAAGTAGCACCCTAAATTTCTTGTCTATTGACTCCACAAATAAAAACATTGAATCCTTAAGCAGGTAAGTTTTTATTGTTAAGTTGGCACAACTTGGAGCCGCTTGGGAAGAGAGAACGACAGTTAAAAAATTATCTTGATGAAATTGATCTGTGGCTGTAGCTGTAAGGAACTGGTTTGGTTGATTAATGTGGTTGATCACTGTGGGTGGCACCATCCCTAGGTTGGTGGACCTGGTCAGTATTAGAAATCTACCAGTGAGCAAGGCAAAGAATGTGCCAGTATATAGTGTTCCTCCATGGTTTCTTCCTCTACTTCTGCCTTGAGTTCCTATCCTGACATTCAGGACAGAAATGGTGATAGATGAGATCTAGATTCTACAAGATGCATTTTTCTAGCCACATTATTTTTCAAATTAACCAAAAACATTGACAAAATACAATGAACAAAGAGCAGCCATTTCCTGGTGGCCCAGGCCTTGTTTTCTCTGCCTCTAATTTCAGGTTTTTGTAAGTGGGACTTGTTTTGTTGATGGCTCGAATTTAGTCCATTATAAATACTCCTGATACAAGACTTAATAAACTCTTGATCTCATGACTGCCATCGTTGCTGTTAAGCAATTTGAGCTGACACAAGGAAATTCAAGAAATTCTAGTATGGTGGCTGAGTGTGTAATCTAAGCACTTGGGAGGCTGGACCAGAGTGATCACTATGAATCCGATTCCAGCCTGGGCTATACAGTAAGTCTGGGAGAAGCCTAATCTACATAGCAAGATTCTGTTTCAAATAAACAAGAGGTTTATTTAAATAATTATTTTAGAAATGAGTAGTCTATTTCATTCTGAACTAACTGATGTTTTCCATCTGCTTTTCTTTTAGATCATGATTTATATTAGGTGTATGTTTACAATTCACTTTCCATTTCAAAATGATAAATATAAGACTTATACCAAGTATAAGTACTTCCCAGTGGTCTTAACTAACCAGTCTCAAGCAAACAACCTGTTCTCCCTTGTCCAGTCTACTTTTCAGAACTTTGTTCATTCATGTCTGTCCCCTACACAGAACTTAACACAAATAGTTATTGCTTACATGGTATTTCTAGGAACCTGGTAATCTAAGAAATTTGTTAGAACCACCTTACTTTACAGGTAAGGAAACTTAGACATCAAAAGATTAAGAGACTGCCACAGCCCTGTAGAATAGTAATGGAGCTGGGATTTGGCTTCCAAAACCTTGCCTGAAGTATCTACAGCTGCTGACTCTTTTCCACGGTCCCCGAAAACAGCCAGTCAGGGCTTGTGGATTTTGGTTTTCTTTCCTTTTTCCTCTCTGCCTTCCCTCCTCTTTGTGTGTCAGACTTCCCAGGTTGTCCAGGCCAGCCTCAAACTCTTTGGCCTCCTAAAACCTGTGATTACAGGCATGTGTCCCTACCCTCCCTGCCCCACCCGCCTCATTCTTTCTGAGACAAGCTAATTTATCAGCTCAATTGTACTGCAAAACACCCACTCGGCCTTTGGAAGGCACTGGAAGACAGACCCTGAAATTCAAGAGTGCAAAGCAAGTTTTAGCAACATGAGACCTATGTCAGAAAGAAAAGGGGCGGGAAGGATAAAAGTATAGAAATATCCAGGACCTTGATAAAGTACAGTGTCTGAGCTGTAAAGGTGTTCAAGGACAAAGACGTGTGATTAAGGAGGGCAGATTCACGGTGAATACAGTGCCATCCTATAGGCTGGTGCCATCACAGATTAAGAAGGGGGAAAGGAAGCATCAGCAGAGCACCAGCACCCTTCCATGTGAATGTAAAGAGCTAAGCTGCTCATGCCCACTTCCCATGCCCCTACTGCCCAGGTTCCCCGATGCTGTGCTTCCCTTCAAGGATGGATTCCCCTGGGCCTCCTATCAGACATTAGAGGAACCAGAAAAGTTAACAAATAGGCACAACCTTGGCTCAAAGTTCTGATTCTTCTTCCTCATCTTCCTGAAACTATAGGTGTATGCTACCAGGCTTTTTTTTGTTGTTGTTGTTGTTGCCAAAAACTCAGGTTCTCAGGAAACACCGCTTGTTCAAACGGACTTCTAGATGTTCTCTACCTATTCAAGGTAACATCTCAATTTCCTCTAACCTCAGGCTCAAGGTCTGGTTGGTTCTGACACAGAGTCATTCTAGACCTCCCCCTTCAGCTCGTGCAACCTTTACTGGTCACACTTTTTTGCCCAACTATCAGTTGGCCAAATCCTAAACTTCTCAACTGATTAGCAAATAGTCAGTGAATTCATGAGTCTCTTCCTGCATTGGAGCTGACCCCATACACCAAGCAGTCTAAAGATAAAGAAACATACTAGAAAGTGCTCTTAACTAAATCTTTATTTTACCTTTTGTAAACTGTGGATATTTAACTGCTGCCTTCACTGTTTTTAAGTACATTTAAACTGCATGTATATGTTGCTAAGCCTGGTATACACTCAATGTTTAAATGATTTAAAGCAGTCCTGTGAGGTGAGTGACAGTATCATCCTTTGCACCAGTAAAAAGCTTAGGGGCTTTTTTTGAATAGATAGAGGGCAGAGAATTAAAATACTAAATCATATAGGAGTCAGTTCTTGCAAACCATACTGTATTTCTCTCTTTAACAATCTGAAATCACACCATATGATTTTCATGATGATTATGGTATAAAATACAGCATACATTCCAGACCTTTACAATTTAAGCAAAACCCCTAAGGTAAGTTTCCACTTACCATGAGGATATCTCTTGACTTTTCCAGAAGTCACAGAATGGTATGTAAAGCTCATAATTTAATTCATTCTTTACCAAGTACTTGATTGCACTTGCCAGGTGTCTGAGCTAGATGCTGGACCAAGAACAAGTCAGCCTTCTCACACTGGCAGGTCTCAAAGTAATCAGGTAACACAGAGACAAGGACGGGGCAGTGAGTGTGGTGCCCCACAGGGGAGTCCATTAGTACTTACAGGCAATACGGCATGGACATTCTGTGCATAGCTAAGATGAAGTTGGTTGGCTAACTGAAGACTGGAATAGGGAAGTGTGAAAGATGAGCTTCTGATAGGAAAAGGAAATGCTCCTTGGCACTTTAAAACTAGACAAGTCAAACTGAGCAGAATGAGTGGATGGATAGCAACAAATGACAATTCGTACCACTGGATAGATTAGTTTAACCATGCACTGGTGGAATCTGATAGCTTTGTGGAGGTGACGTTTTGTAGAGGATGAGGCGGTGTCTAGGACGTGGTTGCAGGAATGTATATAGTGGTAGCACCTATAGGAGTCCAAGGGCAGTAGGGTCTGGTGGGGTAGGGGTGCACTGAGAGGCACTCACAACTGCAGCTAGGTGCAGGGTGTAGATGCTGGGCTCAGGCTTAGGGGAGCATTTTAGGTCACATCTGCAACAGACGTTAACTAAGGCATTCATGTGGAGGTGAGCAGAGCCCATCGCATAATAGGAAGGTAGGAGTGTGCTCACGAAGATCATAAGCCTCCTGAGGCAAGGCATTAGAGCTGACTGGAAGACACATACCAGCTGTTCATCCAAACCACTTCTGGAAGAACCACACAAAACTGAACACATTTCTGACTACACACTCTGCAACACTAACTTTGTGGAGGCAGGCCCTGGCTGACTGATACCAAGGCTGTCAACGCCCCCTTCAGGGAAGGTCCCCGTGGCTAGCCTCGGGGGAAGAGAGGCTGCCCTTGGGCCTCAGGGTCATCCAACATCCCACACCACTCACCGCGCAGGAGGGTGGCCCTCTTTCAGGCCAACCTCAAGTCATATTCCTCCTCAGGCTGCAGAATCCCAGCGAGCTCAAACCAGCTCAGGTCCTGACACCTTTAGCTTTTTTAGTCAACTCCTTTCCTGGCTCAGAGAGGCTGAACCAATGCTCACACTTCTTCCTCCACAGTGTCGAGTGCTAAGCCTATCAGGAATGACAAGGCTGCAAGGGACAGTAGCGCCATAGCAACGGGTGACGCTGCTCTGCTACCTTGGTAACCAGAGAATGCACAGTGAAACCCGGGATGCATGGACCTAACTTAGGCGTTGTATTCTGGTCAGAACAGCTTGGGCGTCCAAAATAAACAAGAGATTTATCTCTTTATGAACTGTAAATCATTTCTCAAAGATTATAGGAGAAAAGGATACATAGCTTAGTTTCTTGTTTGGGGGTTGAGAAGGGCCAGAGATTTGATTGGGGAGCAGGAGGAGCAGCCAGGAACTCCTGGACAGCCTGCTTAGAATCTTTTGGATGGCACAAAATCACTTCAGGCGGCTACTGCACATCTCAGACAGAAAACTGCTGAGGGACACATTCATTATCCAGACACAAGAGCTCTCTATCAGACTCCTGTTACCAGATCATTTGGTAGCTTTGCAAAGTGACACAACTTTTTCCAGAAAGTCTGAAATTTAAAAAAAAAATCAAATTACATTAAAATTGCCTTTTTAAAAGGCACAACATAAAGTTGTTAAAAGTACCAAGTTAACTGAGCAGTCAATTTTTGATGAACACAATTCCTAAGGATGTCATCTCGCCGGCTCTTCACATTGTCTAGTCGTTACTTTTCATTCTGGAGTTGTAAATGAGAATGACCCAAGGAGCCTGGCAACTAGTGACAGAGGACATGACCACTGGTTGTGTGGTGATAAGACACAAGGCTGTGTGACTGTGACAATGCCCTTGGGCACAGGGCCCTATTCCCTTAGGTATAAATAATACTGAGGTTTGGAGTATCTTAGCACTCAGTAAGAAGCAAGACAGGAATCTAAATCGAGACTGGGCTACATGACACACCACCTCAAAGTTAAATCAAAACAGAAATTAAGAATTTAAAAGTACAGTTGTACAATGGAAATGAAAGGATGGGAGAAGAAACATAGCACTAGACTTCAGGGCATAAAACCTCAAGGCTATTGCTTCCAACTAATAGCCAGAGGCTATGGGGTTGTAAAGCTGCAGTAGAATATAAAGTATCTTTGTAAACTCCTAACTACCAAGCAGGAGTCAATGTGACAAGCTGAAGATTAACTTCTGCTTCTGGTTTCCTACTTCTCTGTAAAATAAATGTGAAATTAGTGCTCTGACCATCCCTTTGCTCCATAAGGCAGTATAACACTCTGGGTCTGGAAGACAGATGGTTATCTCCAAACATAAAGATCCAGCATGCACTGTGCAGTAAGTATCCACGATCCCACAGAGGCTCCAATGTAAGGACCCAGGCTGTGTGATAAAGATTCATGACTCCATGGGAGCCAAGCCTGAGCTAGGTAATATGTTTTCTTATAATATAGTTCAATCCTAGGAGACTTACCCATTTTTGTTTCTTTTCTTTACTATCTTCAAATGAATATCTAAACCACACAAAGTAAAATGTATTGGGTCCTAATAATGGCATAAAAAAAAAAGACTGAAGAGGTGGTTCAGTAGTTGAGAACATTTACAGATGGGAGTGCAGTTAGTCAATGGAGACCTTTAAGTGGGCATTGGGGGGAAAAGCAAAAGCAGAAAAGGGTTTTCAAGCACTGGAAGAATCTCCATTGCAGAGTAGTAGCAGGCCTTCCATGAGAACAAAAGACTCACCAAGAGAACTCACCTCAGATCAGACAGGCAGTAAGCACCACCACAGCAAACAGCCACGAGCGAGGGACCCCTCCTGGTAAACACCACTCCTGTGTGTGAAGTGTAAACTACCTCTCCCAAGTGTAACACAACTTTCCAAAGCCGTATTTTCCTTCATCTCACTCCCATGGCTTAACAAATTTACAATAAGACACAGAAGGCTCTTGATGTGAAAAGCAGGAGCAAAGTTGATCCAAGTCAAAATAAAATTAGTCAAGAGAAACAAGCCTTGAGCAGAGAGGTCAATATTATCAAGAAAATGATAACACACCACAGGGTAAAGTTTCTAGGTTTAAAACAGAAAGTAAAGTTGGACTGACATTTAAAATGAACATTACCATCAACATTTCCTAACTATTAAAAAAAAAAAAAAGCCAAAATCTCTCCCTCTGTCTGTCTGTCTCTTTCTCTGTCTGTCTCTCTCTCTCTCTCTCTCTCTCTCTCTCTCTCTCTCTCTCTCTCTCTCTCTGTCTCTCTCTGTCTCTCTCTCTCTCTCTATCTCACACACACACACACACACACACACACAGACTGCGTGCAGGAAGCAGAAGCCACTCACTTCTCTTTCTCCCTAGCCCCAGCTTAAACAGAAAAAGATTTGCAGTTCGAATAACAAAGTAAAAAACAACAGCCAACAACTTGCTATGTAGACTTTTATTGCTCTTTCAACTTTCAATAACATCTACAAAAAATACTTTTCTCTAACAATTAGGAAACAAATGTGAAAGGCAGGATGGTTCACATTATAGACTCAGGTAGAGACTTGTACTTCATATAGATGAAAAATATCAGGTCTACAATTTGTTTAATTGACTTTGGATTTTATTACAAAAGAAAATACCATTGCAATTATAAATGTCATAAAAATTGTAACTGTATTGAGAAGTTACACCAAGGTATCAAATATTATATAAATGGACAACAAATTTTAATTTTAATTTAAGCCTAACACAGTAAACACTGGAAGACACCTTACCCTACAAAGCCAAATATCTTAAAGGAATAAAAGAAAAGCTACAGAACAGAAACAATGAACGTGCAAACAATATGATTAGAAACCACAGAACTGGGCCTTACACTCTAACTACATACAAGTTAATGTATTTGCGCTACAAATGATAACATAAATAAATTTCCAACATGTAAGTTACTTAAATAAACTATTTGAATTACAATGTTCTATTAATGGCTCACATATCCCACTCTGAGCACTTTGTCAGGATGCAGATTCGGAGCTGATGAAACTACAGAAGTTCTGGTGTGACACCTCACTGTCAGGGGTCATTCTTCTTTCTTTATAATTTTGAACCTGCCTTTGTGAAAGAAAAGCCAGAGAGCTTATACTCAAGCCAGACCTTACAGTCTGTGGAAGAAACAAATACTTTGGGGATGGAAACAAGATTAGTGATTCTCAGCAGTAAACAAATCTTTATAAATACATGCATCAACACGCAAAAACATTTCATCCTACGTGTCTTAGAGAAACCTTGGCAAATCTGAACATTGGTACGCCACAGTTTTCAGAAAGTTAAGAGAGTTAAGAGTGATTTTATATACATACACAAACACTCACACAATATTTTAAAGACCTTGTACTTCACTTTTGTATATCTAACATTATTAAAAATATATGTAGAATCACCCCTTTAGCATTGGGAAGCTAGTTTACTGATTTCTCAAAAGCTCCTACTTTAGATTGAAATAGTAATAGAAAAGAAGTAAATTTCAGATAGTTAACACCAGGCTTCATTATAGTCTTTGTAAACACACATCTATAAATAAATAAAATATGGTGGAGGGAAGAACGTCCTGAGGTGGCCTCATGGCCGTGGTGTTCAGTAGCACTAAGCTCCATCTGAAAATCAAGGCATCTAAGAAAGTGCAGGCTGTGTCTGAACTTATTCTGTAAATGGGTATGTACAAGTTTAATTATTTTGCACCTTGAGGTAAATCAGTACATAGCAATTACTACTGCTCATATACACCTATTTAAGGCAACATTTAAAAAAATCAATATATGTATATATAAACATATATATATATACACACTAAATTATATCTCTTGCTGTCTTGCAATGAATGTTATTCATGATTATTATTTTCAAAAATAGCACAAGAAATGTAACCACCTGAAAGAAGCAGTAAATTACCTCTGCTCTTCAGTGGAGTAGTCGTATCAGATCACTTTGTAAGTCAAGTAGTCAAAAGAAAGCAGAAGCCATTAATAACCAAAACCACAGTGAAACATCTTAGATGCGAAATATTCTGTATGTCATGGTTTTCCCCCCCTGGCACTGATAATACATATATAATTAAATAAATCACAGGAAGATTAAGATACCAGGTAGTTTTCAGTTTAAATTTAAAAATCACTTTCTGTAAAATAGATTTGACTCTTTGATGTCCTGACACAAGGAAACAGTGCATTGTGGGTGGGAAGGTTATAATTAGCAGCAAATGGAAACATTGGAAATCAATGTGCTGCTGGGTAAAAAAGAACCACTTCAATGGAGGTCACCTATGACCATAAGCACCATGATGACACTCCCCATCATATCCTAAGGAAGTCCAACGGAACTCTTGGATGGTACCAGATGTTGCCAACTACTATTTTAGTAAGCAATCTCACATGAGGGAATTGCACTAATTGGTACATTACTTAGAATAAACTAACATGATTTCAAACTTCCTAAAAAGTAATCCACCTTGGGAAATTTATACATTTGATCTAAAAATCAGTTTCTTCATACTTTTGTAATTAACTCTGCAGTGGCTAGAGAACGTTAGAATTTCCTTAAAATGTTTGCCCAAACCTTCATGTTCCATCACCGTCAGTGTTTCTGAGGTTTCTCACCATTTCTATGTGTTATCGATCCTCTTTGCCAAATCAAATTCATGGCCCCGAACACGCTGTCTCAAAGGCTAAAAGAACATTTATTTATTCTATGGGGAGCTAAGAATATTTACTACATGTTTAAGGACAGCTCAGAAATATTGAGAACACAATCCAATCCTATCACAGAACAGGAAAAAATGCCATTGGATCTGAGCTATATAGTAAATGTCCAACTTCCTTTAAAATGTAAATATGGCAGTGCTTTATACTAAGGATGTAAAGCTTGTCACCTGCTTACAGGTAATGAACAGCAATGCAAGTGAGCACCAAATATCTACAACAGGAACAATTTATATTTGTTATTGTCTCAAATAGTTATACATTTAAGTATCATGTCAATTATAATAAATAAAATATTTTAAAAGGAAATTACGGATACTATTTAAATACATTTTATATAATAGAAAGAATAAGCACAGAAAATGAAAGGTAATTCTTATAAAGGAACGTTGATCATGAGCCTACTTAAAAGGGCGCTGACTATTACTATTTACAACAGAAAGATACCTGAACCTGACACAGTAGACCACCTAAGTAAAAGACAAAGAACAGTGGGACTCTGGTTTTTAGGCAAGTATTGAGTACTGGAAAAGCCTTGCCACAAAGGTAACAAGCTTTAACCATTGTAAATAGGTGCTTCATAGGCTTTAAAACTCAACGTTATGACTTTAGTGGGCCTTAAATTAGAAGTGACTAAAAATTTTAATGTGTCCATCTAAATGGAAGCTCAGATATGAAAGTTGTAAAATTTAAAAATAACTTCTAAGACATAACGCTCCTTCCCAGAAAGTCTCCACTAACTTATAATCACCTCCATGTTCATTACCTGTGAAGCATGACGGACGGTTACATGAAGAAAGCCCATGGAGAAGCCAGGACATGTCATTTCCCACCACATGGGGAGACTGCTTATTCTACCTACCAACACTACCAAGGGAACATAAAAACCTGAAATTCAGGTCAGAATTTTAAGTATATAGACTAAGTATGTATCATTTAAGGTTGATATGATTGATTGCCACTGACAGAGATTTAAGAAAAGCAGATTAAACGCAGTTCTCCACATCTTTCTATTGCATAACAGAAAGGCTTTACCCTCCCCCGCCCCCCAAGGAAGTGTGCAGTAAAACACCATGTACCTCGCTTCTAAGAGACCACTTCATTAATGCAGTCTCATGGTGCTCACA
This sequence comes from Micromys minutus, assembly GCF_963924665.1. Taxonomy (NCBI): domain Eukaryota; kingdom Metazoa; phylum Chordata; class Mammalia; order Rodentia; family Muridae; genus Micromys; species Micromys minutus. The sequence goes on along the minus strand of NC_137981.1, from coordinate 6,389,940 downwards.
ACAAACATCTGACGGTACTTGAAAAAGCCCCAAAGTACTGTTATACATAATGGCATGGCACATGTGCTTTTTATACATATACATATGTGTGTGTGTGTGTGTGTGTGTGTGTGTGTATGCGTGTATGTATATATACACGCATACATACACAGATAGGCATATATCTCTATATATTCCTTTTGGTTTGACTTTACAATGAAGTTTCAGCATCCATGTATTTTTTTGATGGTTCATCTTCGAAATTTATTGTCACACTCACAGGCTTTTCAGGGCTGTTTAAAACAAACAATGAGGGAAAAATTATTTTTAAAAGAATCAACTCTAAATTCTCAAACGGTCAACAAGAAGCATCTACAGCATACCTCTAAATTGCTTGCTAATACCGATTTTTAACTTGGTATTATAACCTGGTTGCCTTTGTTTATTCTATAATCTCATACATGAACAAGCTAAATGCAAAAGATATGCACTAATATTATACATAGCCTTTAGTTTCATCACGACAATATTAACAATCTGAGTCAAGCGTGTTGGCAGGATGTGAATGGGAACTAAGAGTGAAGTTCAAAGAATTATAAAATCCCATAGGCTGAAGACAGAAACTGAAAGAAGGAACAGTCAAGCTCAGAAAATCAGAAATAAAGAAATGAAGATCAAAAATATATGAAGAGTCGGGCCTGCTTGTGCACACCTTTAGTCCCAGCATTGGAAGCAGAGGCAGGAAGATCTCTGTGAGTTCTAGGACAGCTAGTGCTATACAGTGTGACATAGAAAAACCAGAGCCAGACAGTAAGACCCTGTCTGGAGAGGAAGTAGAATATGGATTTTATAAAAAAAAATGGAATGAATAAATACTCATCACAAGGTAGAGCTCACAAAAGGAAGCAGATATATAGAACAGGTTCAAAAGGCCTGCATGGAATTATATTACCTAGTACCTGGGCAGAAGAACCAACAACCAGCAAGCCCTGTCTGGAAAAAACACTTGCAGCATATGAAAAACTGAACACTCACAGGAAGGTACTTTGTTTCTTCCAATATAAGAACTAAAGTTCTAATATTTTCAAAATAAGGTTCCTGGGGTCTCAGGACTTGAAGTGAATGAACAACAAAAAAGTGCTGTATAATAAGAAATGTAAAGAAAAAAGAAAAAACAACAACAACAAAAAGAAATGCAAGGAAGGGTTCTGAAGTTTCAATACATGATTGACTGTAAAGCTAGATTTATGTTTATTTATTTATTTATATATATGTAAAAACACACATATATACAGATATATATATGATGATAAAAATGGTTTCCTGTATGTATGTGTTTATATGTGTGAATTAAATTTCTTCCAAATTATCATCCTAAGAATAAATGTGTGCCTTACCCAAAAAAGATATACTAAATAAAACAAAAACACCCAAAAAATGACTTTTTCTTTATTCTTGGGCCAAAAGAAGCACATTCACTTGTTCAGTTATTTGCTTATCTACCTACCTATCTACTGATCAATCAATCGATTACCTATCTATCAAATTGGTCTATCTGTCCAATTTCCTTACTTAGCTTATTTAGATCAGGTTCTTTCTATGAAGCCCTGGCTGGCCTGAACTTGCTACACACACACCAGCTGTACACTTGGGGCTCTCCGGCTGCCTTTGCCTCCTTGAGAGCTAGAATTACAGGGTGAGTCACTATACTCAGTAGCATTCATTTCATTTTTAGTAACTGTCTTTTACTTTGAATATAATTATACTCAACCAAACTTTAAGATATATATGCACTGCTAGACAGATTTATTTTTATTACAAAATGGTAAAGGTCCTTTTTTGAAAAATGCAATTTAAAATTTTTAAATTATAAAACAATCATCAAAGTACACGTCAGAACACAATTTAAGGTAGAAGAACAGATAGAAGGAAAGGGAGTAGAGTTGGTTTTATCCAACAAAAAGAATGTTTAGATACATTAGGAAAATTAATGAGTGAAAACTAGCAATAGTTAAAAAGGCATAAACAGCATAGCTACCTCGTGTTAGGTCTGGTTACTTTGGCATTCTCGGTACTCATGGCAAGTGCCTTCCACTGGGCAGTTTTGGCCATTTCGTCTGATATGTTAACAACTGAAGGGTCAATACTGAAGGACAAATACACTTTCTGGTTAGTACCCAGTACTTGCAAACACATTAATGTTGTCATTTTTATTAGCATCAAATCATTTCTTGTTTTCACCAATTTAAAAATTGAGAAAACACTTGGCATGCACTTATACTATAACAAATTACTATAAACTTAGAATTCTGTTACCAAGTCTTTACCGAGAAATCTATGTTTCTTAAACACCCAAAACTAAGCAGAGTTGTTTATGTTAGCAAAATCCACTTATAATTTTTAAGATTTATTTATTTATTTATTTTTGTGAGCACACTGTAGCTGTCTTCAGACACATCAGGAGAGGGCATCAGATCTCATTACAGATGGTTGTGAGCCACCATGTGGTTGCTGGGAACTGAACTCAGGACCTTAGGAAGAGCAGTCAGTGCTCTTAACCACTGAGCCATCTCTCCGGCCCTTACTTATAATTCTTTACTGCAAACTCAATTTGGATTTACATAGTTCATCAACAGTATTCCAGCCACAACACCTGATGATCATCTAGACTGTATCACTGAGATAAAATAAAAACCAGTTTAGAAGCCTTAAAAAAAAAAAAAAAACAGATTTATTTACTAACATTCTTATCAAGTAAAAATTCACAGTATATAAGAGAAAAAGCCCCCTTTCTTTTACAAATCATTTCTTTTAAATGCTGGAAGAAAAAAAAACCACACAACTGAAAAAGAAGCTCTTAAAGTATCAATTTAGCAACAAAAAATGATGCCACTAACTTTTAACTAGATATTCCCATAGTTTTAGTGTCAAAGTGTTATACCTTCAGATGTATCAAAATAAAATAGTAATAATTTCCGTTTACTATAAAAGTCAAACATAACCTTTCAACATTTCTATGAAATGTTATTCACATCATTACTGCAAAATGATGTCAGACCCCCAATGGAATAATTGTATATCCATAAATAACATGTGCTCAATGTTACTGGTCACAAGCAATATGGATATTCCATAGATAAAGTTGTAATACATCTACTAGCCCCTTTTCTTTACAAAAGGAAAACCAATTCATGCAAACAAGCTACAAACACAAATTCACACTAAAGCACATTAATAATGAGACGGGCAACACAAGCATGTGGCCACAGCTACCAGAAGGCAGAGGCTGAAGCAGCAGACCACAGTCCAAAGGGAGTGGGCAACTCGGCAAGTTCCTGTCTCAGCAAAGATAACAAAATGTGGGTTGGTGTGCTGGCCAGTTTATGCAACTTGACCAAGTGGAATCATTTAAGAGAAAACTCAGCTGAGACCACACGTCCATAAGATCAGGCTACAGGCAAGCCTGTAAGGCATTTTACTAGTTAGTTACTGATGGAGAAGAACACACTTGCTGATGGTGCCATCCCTGGGACTGTAGTCTTGAGTGCTCTATTACTGAATAAATTATGAGGAGAACAAGTCAGTAAGCCAAACTCTCCCATGACCTCTGCATCATCTCCTGCCCTGATTGCTTAAACAGTGATAAGGAAAAATAAATCCTCTCCCCAAATTGGATTTAGTTATGGTGTTTGATCATAGCAATAGCAACCCAGATTTTAAAAAGTAGGGAAGTAGCTGAGTGGGGTTTGCCAAACATGCACACAGTCCTAGATTCAATACCAAATACTACAAAAAGAAGAAATTAGATCACATTAAAATAACAGTGTAATACCACCTATCTTATAAGTGACTAATACTTTACTAATGCTTAAAAAACTTCTACCTCTGTTCATACTTTACATCATCATGTTTATGTTAAGATTGCAGCTTCCAATTCTCTGTGAATTGAAAGACAAACTAGTCTACACAATGAGTTCCAGGTCAACAAGGGCTACACTGTAAAATCTTGCCCAAACAAACACCATTAAGACTGCAGAACAGGAGGCTGGAGAAATGGCTCAGTGGTTAAGAGCACTGACTGTTCTTCCGGAGGTCCTGAGTTCAGTTCCCAGCAACCACATGGAGGCTCACAACCATCTATAATGGGATCCAATGTCTTCTCCTGTGTGTCTGAAGACAGCAACAGTGTACTAACATACATAAATAAATACATTAAATTAAAAAAGACTGCAGAACAAGCAAACGGCATTAAGACTTCAGGGTAGTATCACAAAATAAAGACAGAGCCTTGGAAAGGTTACCAGGCTTTCACCACATCAATTAAATATTCAATGACCAGCCTTTTAACCTGCCACTGTGCTTACCCTGCAGGAACATTTACTCACCATTACTTCAAAGAAATATTACATGCCTTACCTGTACACTTGACACATGTAAAAAGTACAGCATATAAAATAAGGTATCTTACCTATATTTTAGGGTTTTAACTGGAATTTGTAGGAGACTCCCTCTTTCAAACGGAAGGTGCACGGTATCCCCATCATCCTGAAGCATCCGCTCAGCTTCCTTTAGAGCACAGACAAAAGGAGATTACTTCCTTCAAAATATCTCCAGAAGGATCTGTTACCAGAAATACCAAACTGACAGCATTATTTAAACAATGTATCTGTCCTAAGAAAACTTCTAGCAATACGAACACATACATTCAGCATAAAATTCAGATAACTATGTGTACAAACTTATTTCCTAAGGAATACCCTCTATTTCTGAAAATCATTAATACTGTATAAAGTCAGTATGACTTAAGTCTGAGTACTCGTCACCATAGATATACAGCAAAGAAGATAAAACTGAAATCTCATGTCTCAACACAGTGCAGAGTAACAGCTTGTCTACTTGAGGTGGAGTTTCCTCAGTAACAATGACAGAGCATGCTTCTTTGTTTTAGGGAAACATCTGTGGATACAAGACATTTTTCAAGTCCAAATGTAACTGTGTGGCACTGTTCCTCCAGTGGTGATAAAAAGGTATCTCTGACACCGGAAATGCCCCTTGGGTGGGACATCATCATAGGCTGAAAACCACCTGAACAAAAAATATAAGCTAAAATTATGACCCATTAATAATGGAGAGCAGAGAGGACTCAAGCTCATCTCTATTATCAGAAATCCCACCATTTCCAAGTGACAATGTAATGGTAACTTTAATATTATAAATGTATTCAGCAAATGAATATAGCAGCTGTTTTCTTTATCCTGGCATGGAAAAGTCCAAGATTTATTTAATCAAGCTTTACCACAATACCTGGAACTGATCTGGCTCCCTGTGCTTCAGATACATTTTCTTCCATGGTGTTTCTTTCCTCCCTTAAGGCTCAATATGCCTTACTCTTCTGTCTCCCTCTTCCCTGGCAGACATAAGTCCCACCCTTTTCTCTCTTCTATGACTGATTGACCCCTCCCCCCCAAAAAAAGGAGAATAAAAAGGCAAGTGTTGTTTACAAACAAACTTGAGACAGGAGATTCTTGACATAAGCATTGCAATTCATGTCCAGATTGAAGCAAGATATGAGGGCAAAGAACTAAATATTTGAATAACACAAGGATAATCTTTACACACTGCACAAACATTATGCCTACATGACAATGTGCCCAGATTTACAACAACTACACCAAAATCCCAGTGTTCTTTGTAACTCAGAGGAGGACTTGGACAAGCCGAATGACAGTATTAGAGAATTTCTCCCACACAGATAACATTCATTTTTGCCTGTCTTTTCTTCCTATTGCTTCTGTTAGCTGATAGCTGGGGTTATCAGCTATTCTGATCCAGAAAGTGAATCTGAACATAGAGACTACATGCTTGACAGAGGGAGCAGTAACACAGAATCACCAAGAAAAAAGCAATGAGAAAATAGATCTCTAGGCACTTATTCATGCATTCATTTTCACTTTTGTTCTTTAAATTAATATGCTTCTGAATCAACTAATACAGAAAGCAAGCAATATATTTTTTTTATATTTTGCAAATAAACAATATCCTTCGGGAAAATTAACCAGTAACTTACATATTTATGTGTATAGTGTTAAGGGAATCAAAACTCTTTTATTTTAAAATTAGACCTTCATTCAAGTAGCTGCAATGACTATTCCAGTTTTTCTGGCTGAGAAGTGTATGTATCCCTTTCCAATCTATATTTAAGTAACATCATGACATTTTAAAAATTAGTACTTGATATAAACTAGAGTCAGAGAGGAGGGAGCCTCAGTTGAAAAAATGCCTTCATAAAAATCCAACTGTAGGCACAAGTCTGTAAGGCATTTTAGTAATGAATGACTGATGGAGAAGGCTCAGCCCACTGTAGGTGGTTACCTCTGGGCTGCTGGTTCTGGGTTCTATGGGAAAGCAAAATGAGAAAATTATGGGGAGCAAGCTAGTAAACAACATTCCTCCATGGCCTCTGCATTAACTCCTGCCTCCAGGTTTCTGCCCCACATGAGTTCCAGCCTTCACTGCTTTGGAAAATAACTGTGCATGAAATAAACCCTTTCCTCCCCAAGATGTTTTTTGTCATGGTGTCTAATCACAGCAATAGTAATCCTAACTACAATAATATTGAGGAAAATACTACAATCAACAAAACAATATTCAGTTTCTACTTCTTATTTTGTAACAGAATAAAAATAGTGTAAAAACAAAACATTAAATCCAGAATAAAGTATTTATTTTAAAATATAACTGTGTAGATCAATTAATGAGGGTAGTGAATATGAGAACAAAAACCAGGCTAGAGAGAAGGCTCAGAATGAAACGGTACCTGATGTGACACAAGCCTGGCAATCTGATCTGAACCCATAACTGACATAAAAGTCGACAAAACTAACTTCTGAAAGTTGTGCTCTTGTCTCCAAATGTGTGCCGTGGCATGTAGGCCTCCACATGCACATTCTGAGAAATTCACATACACAAAACAATAAATAAATGCATTTTAAAACAAAAACCTAAAAAAGCAGTCAGGTATGGTGGTATGCCTTAATTCTCAGCTACTTGGAAGGCTGAGGGGTGGATCCTTGTGCCCAAGAATTCAACAGCAGCATGGACAAAACCCTTGTCCCAAAATATACAACAGTTAGAGAGACTTATGCTTGGTTATGGTTTTATTTGCATGTGTGTCTCTGTGTGCGTGTACTTATAGAGAAGAGAGATCACCAGGTGTCTTGCTCCATAAGTGTGGTGGTTTGAATATGTCTGGCACATGCAAAGGAGGTGTGGCTTTGCTGGAAGTGTATTACTGTGGGGAGTGGGCTATCAAATTCAACCCAGTGTGGAAGAGAGCCTCCTCCTGGATATATGTGGAATATAGTCTCTCCTGGTTGCCTATGGATCAAGATGCAGAACTCTGGACTCCTCCACCACCTTGTCTAGCAGCAGGCTGCTATGATGATAATGAATTGAACCTCTTGAATTAAATACTTTCCTTTATAAGAGTTGCCTTGGTCATAGTATCTCTTCACAGCAATAAAACCCAAACTAAGACAGTCACACTTTATCTATTGCTTTGATAGAGTTGTCTCTTCCTGGATCTAGAGCTATGCTTCCTGTCTAGGATCCAGAGGGTGGCAACTGCAGGTACAAACAACTATACTAAGCTTTTAAATTGGGTGCAGATAAGGGCTGTGAGCTCGGGTCCCTGTGCTTTTGTCAGATGGACTATCTTAAACACATAAGCTTCATTAGTATATGTCAGATCGCTAAAACAATGAACACACATGAACACACATGGTGTATTTAAGGTTAAATCAGACATAAAATTATTGTGTGATATTTTATATTGCAGTACTGTTAAGCCTTAATTTTGCTTTTTTTTTTCTTTTCTTTTTAGTTTTACAGACTATGCAAGATGGACAAATGGGTAAGAAGCGGTGTTTGGGTAACACTGCCTACCTCTCTGCCTTATTTCAGTAAAATGGAACAATCAGCAGCTTGTGCTTCATACGGAGGATGATAACAGTACCCACTAAATGGTGCAAATCCTTACACAAAGAGATCCTTTTATACCTCTTTCTCTTTTTTCTTGTCATCTTCTTTCTTTTTCTTACTTTCTGGCATGAGGTCATCAAGCCAACTGAGTTCTCTCTTTGTGAAACACAGATCCATGAGCTTGCGCACAAAGACTAACGCAAGAACCTGAGGATGGGAGAGACAGAAACATACTACATACACTGAGAGAAAGAGAGCACATTTGCTAAAGCTTATATATGATAGGAAATGCTGCATTCATTTTGCTTAAAAATTCATTCACAGTACACAGAGAAATCCTGTCTCAGAAGCCCTCTACCCGCCCCAAATTTAGTTCATACTTATTAGAAAGGAAAGTTAATTTGTATCTTCCAATTGTGTATATTACAAAGGAATAAATTTTTTAAATAAGCTGCTCTGCCCTTCTCAATAAAGATTTTACTTTATGTAAGTAACTATCATTAAACAAAAGCTTTGTAACTCTGATACTGCATTAGAACACCCGACTCAGGTCTGAACTGAGTTTTCTCTGAAGAAGGTGTATGTGGCTTGCTATCCTGTGATAGCTCCTGTGAATGGCTGCAAATGCAACTGGCTTTTCCTTACTCTTGCTGTGCTTCATTGTTTTCTTGTTTAGAGTAACATTTAGTGTAGATAGAAACCTTCCATCTACTTTGTGTTTTACAAATACCCCACCCCCTCCCCCGTTTCATTAAGCCTCTCCGAGTGGGAAAACAAAAAAAAAAAACCAAAAAAAAAAAATGGATTTTCTCCTGGCTCAAAGTACAACTCTTCAACTTTGCACTGTTTAAAATGCCTCTTCTTACATAGAAACACTTCACATGGCCACATATCTTACATACCCATGAGTTTTCCCATCTTCTTTAAAAGTTCTTTCTAACCACTAGGTTGAAGATACTACAACTCAATATCTGGTCTTTTAACATTCATCTACCTGAGTCTAGTATTCTAAGCTACTTCTCTGTCTCATCTTGTACCTAGACTATGCTCTGGTTTAACCCTTTTACTTGGACTACCTGTGAAAATTCATTACATAGAACAGTAACAACTCACTTCCTATTGATCAAGAAGTGGCAATTTAGAGGTTATAGGTCAAATATGGGCCACCAGCCATTTTTATAGAGCTTATAAACTAAGAAGAGATTTTATAGACAGCTTTTAGAATAATTCTGAGAATAGAGGTTTGTCTGTTTTCCTTCTTTATTTCAGTGCTAAAAATCAAACTCCATCTTTACATATTTTAAGCAATACTAATACTGAGTAACACTCCCAGCTTTGGCAATAAATGCAGTATTGACCTCGAACCTGAACAGGGTTCAAGAGTGCAATGTTCCCTCAGTGAAGGAGAATGATATTCTTTTTTTTAGTACTTTTGCATTTAAAAAAAAAAAGTCCAGCTTATTCCTTTAATTTTACAAATAACAAATTATAAAAATGTATTTTTCTCCTATATTATTCAAGTACATACAGATTATTCTGACCAACAATGCCTGAAGTATTTACAATCTGGCCCTTTACAGAGAAATATTCACTGACCCTTGTGTTCTAGGCGTCCAATGGACTAAATAAAGTTCACTTGAGTCTCTTATGCACCTGTGGCTACATCTTTTGTCTTCTTGAGCTTACATGAACACTTTATTCTCTCATTTCCTTTTACCCAAGACTGGGAGAGACTGGTCTACTACTGATTTTTGCTACATTTATTTTGCCTTAGTGGATAATAAAGTCTATGTATGGTGCACATCTTCCTCTGAGTATACAACCCTACCTGGGATGAAAGCTTCAGAAACATTTCTCTACAATTTTTCCTTAAATCTGTAAAAGTCTTTAGCCTGGCATTTTGTATAGGGTTTAATTTCGAAATCTATAGCATTACTTTAATAGATTCACATTGACATGAAATTTACCTATGATCAGAAGTACTGTTCAGCTAGTCTTAACAACTGAGTCTTTTAATGTTTTCTGCAGCTAGATCACTATTTATCTTTTATATAGTACTCATAAAAAGACAAATATTATCCTTATTTGCATAATTCTTGTGTAAAAATAATAATACTGAATGATGATTTAATAAGTTATGTGGATTAAAATCCTCTCTGGCCTTCATAAGTTTTAAAGCCTTAGATCTGTCAATTTCAAAAAATTACACATGGTAGAATCCCATTTCAAAGCCAAGGTAGTTTAGTTGCTTTGCATTAAGCATCTGCGTATCACATTTGTTCTATGAATGTTCTAAGTACTGCAGTTACTTAGAATTACAAAATAGAGCCCTCCAGTCCGAGAACTAAAATATTAAAAATAAACAACTTCAGAATATGAAAATACTCAAAATGCAAAGTACTAGTTTGTAACTAGAAACAGTTCATCAGCATTTTAAAAATAATTCATATATTTAAAGAACACATTTCTTCCTTAAGGCCAATTATAATTTTTTAAAGATTACAATGAGAATAATAATTCCATTATGAATTAGTAACAAAATAAATCTGAAAAACTCACCATCATGGGAAATACTACTGCCGCAGCAGAGGCTTTGATTACCCACAGCAAGACCAGGCAGGTCAGCTGCACGACTGTGAACATGTGCACCTTCCACAGGGGGACATAGCGGAGGTAGATCAGGTCCGGCTGGTGCTTGGCAGGCATTCCAAATAATTTGATACGGTCAAAAAACTAAACATGTAATGAAAAAGAAAAAAAGCCATCAATAAAAATAAATCTCAGCTATTTAAGAAATAATTTTCAGGTGTGTGTGTGTGTGTGTATTTTAAATGGAACTATAAGACCTTGGATATGTTCTAATAGTACTGAAGAATGTTCTGAGAAAGACATTCTCTGGAAGTAAAGAGAAAGGAGAAAAAAAAAATCAAAGCAGACAGTTTTGGTCCTATAGTTCTGGACAATGAGGCAGGACACTACTGTAGGCTCAGTCCAGCCTATGAGGCTAGCCCTATCTCAAAAAACCAAAACACAACAAAGTATTTTACTTTGGTAGATTACAATATTTTGATAGATGTATCTTATATGGTCAAATTCCACATGCACTGAATCTTTTTGAACTGTTTTCAGGATGTAAAATTAAATATGAGCAGTCTTCCAAGGTTTTACTAAGCTTAATACCACTAAGGCTATGAAGAGAAATCACCAAATAGCCCATTGGATGTTTATAAACTTTAATTTCCTAATTTATGAACTGGAAATAACCTAATGACTTCAAAAAACTGTTATAAAAATCAAGTAAGATAATAAATATCATTCCTTCATCACAGTAGATGAGTTGGTTTGCATTAAAAAATGGCCCCCATAAGCCAATAGGGAGCTGTGGTTTTGTTGGAAGAGGAGAGTCACTTGAGGGTAGGCTTCACGTCTACTGCCTATAGACCAAGATGTAGAACTCTCAGCTACCTTTCTAGCACCTTGTCTGCCTGCTTGCCACCAGGTTTGTACTATGCCAACAATGGACTAAACTTCTGCCCTATAAGTCACCTCAAATTAAATGTCTTCCTTTATTAAGAGTTGTGGACTTTACGTCTCTCTATAGTAATGAAACCCTCTAAGATAGAAGTTAGCACCAGGAGCCGTATTACTCTAACAGGCTTGGTCTGTTTAGAGAAATGGAGAAATTGGGACTTTGACTTAGAAAAGAAGTGGAATGCTTTAAGTGAGGCTTCATGAGCCAAAGTAGTAGGAGCGTGGAAGACAGTGGTGAGAGGGTGGTTTGAACTGTGGGAGTCCGGCTCAGGAGGTTTCAGAGGAGGAGAGTAAGAACAAAAGGAGAATAGTGTGCATGTCTGTTTTATGAACTAACGGTTTTGGGAGGACATGTCCGGAGAGCCTAGGATTGACTCTTTTCTTGGTTATTAGTAGCTGTGGCCATACTTACTTATAATGAAAAGGAGCAAGCTGAGCATGTAAAAATAAAAAAAATGAACCATTTCAAGAGGAAAGGACCACCAGAAAGGGGAATGAAAATGAGTCATGTGTTCAAGAAGATAAAAAGATTAAAGAAAAGACTGAAGTTAAATGGAGTAAAAAGAGTGATGACCTCAGGGAAAAATGCCACCCACCTAATCTTCCAACTTGTGAAATAAAATGAAAGCAAAGCTTAGATATGGGCATGGTAGCACACAGCCTTTAAACTCAGCATTGGGAAAGCAGAGATAGGTGGATTTCAGAATGCAAGGCTAGCCTGGTCTACAGACCAAGTTTCAAAACAGCCAAGCTTAGGCAGTGAAGGAAACAACAAAAACAGAAAGCTAGTAAAGATAGAAGTGAATGAGGAGGACATGTTCCAGCTCAGCAAGTCGCAGAACTTGACAGTTTCAGCCACAGGGTTCTGACTTTAAAGTCAGAAAGGGACTGTAAAAATCTCCCTCCAGGACTAAGGCCTCCATGAGGCCTAGCATGTGTCAAGAATGTGCCTGCATGGAGGCCTAGAGAGGCCACTATGTGAAGCTGTAAAATTGAAGCCTGGATTGCCTTAGAGACCCCAAAATGTTGGAAATACCAGAGCTGTGTGCTATCTACCGAGGAACGTCGCCTACAGGGAGTGGAACTTGCCCAAGCATGGAGCTCACCGGCTCTAGCCTCCTTATTGCATAATCTCCACTGAGCCCCACTGCTTCAATATCCTGGTTTATACAACATGAATTCCTCCTTTCCTCCATCCGTAATCTCTTAGAATTACAGAAAACAATGTATGTGTTGGCTTCCTTGTGACATACACGTTTATAAGGAGCTGATCACCCTTTCTCAGGCAGAAAGTGTTGTTCTCCATACGGGAAATGAGTCTTTCCACCCTGCCCCTTAGATCCTCCCTCACTACCTAGTCTTCACTGAGTAGGTTGTTTTACTGGGCTTAAGTGAAAGGAGGTGAAGTAATCGTCTCATTCTTTGGTGTAAGATATACAATGAGCAATAATCACTCAGTAAATGTCGATTTGATGTTACCAGACCAAAAATAGTTATAAATACAACTTCTGCAATTTTTAAATTGCTCCATTATTAAATACTTGCCTGAATTCCTTTCAATGATGAAACTCCCATATAAAGGAAAACACCATATAGAACTGGCATTGGGATAAACTGTAAATAAAATTACTATAATTAGAATTCATCATATTGAAATAATTTTACAGTGATGCACAGAAATATGTTTGCTGAGAAACTATGGTGACAGAACTAAAAGGTCTTTTGTGGTAAGAACTGGACCAACATTCCTACAGTAAAGAAGCAAATGGGTATATTGTTTATACTTCTGAGAGGCAGTCGATCTACGTGCTCAGTCAGGTATGAGGAGCAAGGGCACTTCAGTCAACAGCTTAGTTTAATAAAACAGCCTTTCTGTGCTTCGGCTTGCTGTACAATTAAATTTCAGCAAAGTAGCTGACACACCAGTCACTGAAGTCTTACTGCTGCCCAGCACCAGAGTGGAACAGCATTTACCAATAGTCCTTCAAATATTACAGCACAGAGATGCTGAAGCCCGTCCTGTCAGGTCTTCAGTAGGAAACCTTGGCTGTGTGTCTGAAATAAAGATACTTTAAACAGCTACTATCAACTTAAAAATAACAGCTTAATAACCATGATAAGCTGGCATAAGGAACATTGTGATTTTTCACTTTTCAAAAACAATTCTTCAGACAGTTCTTTTCACTTAGAGACTTAAATTTAAAAAGAAAAATGTGTGTGTGTATACATGTACACCTGCAAAATCTGGAGATAAGAAAAATGTGACTAACACGATTTCCTATAATCTTCACTGGTGACCTTGTTTTTGTTTTCCGAGTGTTTATTTGCTTTCATTTCATGTGTTCTATATAGAAATGTATTGAGCTCATCAACAGTACTTTAAAGAAACCAACTTTATTACATTTTTTTCCCAATTATTTCCTGTACTTTGTTCTAACTACCTGTTGATTAACTCCTTCCAATTGCAGGCTGTAGCTAATGGATCTGTAGGCTATAATTCATAAACCCACACACTTATTATTCAAAAAACACTGCCAAATGTTATTTTTAAACTTCTATGGATTTTAAATTACCCCCCCCCCACAAATGATTTTCTATACTCACACATATTCAATGTTTCATTTCTTTACAACTAAGTATAAATGTTAAGGGAACTAAGACTGTTGATTGAACACTGCCCCAGGGGTTTTACCTTTAATACTGAAGTCATGAACACAGAGAGGCCCATCAGGATAAAAATCATCAGCCCTGTAACCCGCTGTTCGCGAATCCCCAGAAACTTCGGCTGTTCCCCTGGTGCAGAACATTCAGACTCTACTTTTAAGCTGTTGACATGACTTATGGACAGCACTGTTGCAGCCACAAACCATGGCAGTCCCATGATGGAGCAGACTCCCAACATGACACCAACCATGAGCAAGTCAAGGTGATAGCCAGCTCCTTTCTGAAGAGGAAAATGAACACTTGTGAGTCTAGATTGTTCCTTCATATTAAAATTCTGAGTTAATTATAAAGAAGGAAAATACCCAGAATTACCTTGAGTTTGTGTTCTTTTCTGTTGATGATCACAGCTGTGATCTGTTGATCCATAAAGATGAGAATGGTACAAAGGAGAGCTGGGACAGCTGCAATTAGTAAGGTCCACCAAGGGTTATCTCCCAAAGGGCTTATGATCCAGCCCCTACTTGGATCAGTAGGCTATTAAAGTTTAAAAAAAAAGTTTCATTTCTTTATTGTATTAAATTTTCTTAGTACATAAGTAGTTCTATTCCATAAAATACCAAAGAAAAGAGACTGGAATTAGATGTATGGTAAATTATTCACAAAGACAGAAATTCATCTTGTGCCTACAAGTATGCCCTTGTCATGGGACTTGCCCACTATTTATCTGGAATGGGATCTATTCCCTCTTCAACAACACAATCTTGTAACTTAATACACTGGTGGTGATTTGAATAAAAATGCCCCCCATAGACTAATGTGCTTGAATGCTTGGCCAAAAGGAGTGGCACTATTAGGATATATGGCCTTGTGGGAGGAAGTGTGTCACTGTGGGAGAGGACTTTGAGGTCTTCTATTCTCAAGCTACACAACCAATGAGGCACCCAGTCTCTCCTTGCCACCTGCAAATCAAGGTAATTCTTTACTCCTCCAGCAATGTCTACTGGCACACTGTCATGTTCCCATCATGACAATCATGGACTAAACCTCTGAACTGAAAGCCAGCACCAAATAAATATTTTCTTTTTAAAACTTGCCATGATCATGATGTCTCTTCACAGCAAAGAAACCTAATTAAGACATACACAAAGTAAAACCAAAGAGACATATATGGTTTTTAATTCTGGATTTAAACCCTGAAGTTTCGTCGTAACCTCTACAAGTCCTAAGATAACAACTGTGCTGTTGAATACAGTTCCTTTCAGGGATGATACAAAACAGAAGCAAGGAAAAGAAAGACTACCCCTCCAAATGTTTCAACTCCGGGTCAGTAAAATGTCTGCTCCCCACAAAGCCACTAGATGACTAGACATGTGAAAACTGAGCAAACCCAACTGCTAAACAATTCTAAGTAGAGGTTTATTATTCAAAGACTACTTTGGAGTTGGATTTTTTGTTTTGTTTGTTTGAATTTGATTATTATAAAGAGAAAGGTTGTGTTATGTAGTCTAGGCTGGCTTGGAACTCACTATATATTCCACACCAGACTCGAACTCACAAGTCTCCTGCTTCAATCTCCTCACATTAAATAGTAGACATGTACCACAGTACCCATCTTAGAGAATATGTTTTGACAAGGTTTAGCATGAAGAGACAGATAAGTAAACTGGAATGACACTTTAACATGGCCCTACATACACTAACTATGGTTAAATAAATCTCTCTGGTATCACCTCCTAAAGTACCTTGTATTAGATTCTGGAAACTAGTGGTCATAGCAAGGTACCATGAGTCAGAATTGGCCCAAACAACTATTGAAAAAGATCTGGCACCTTACCACGTCCAGACACATTCCAATGATGTAATGTGAAACTGATTTTTAGAAAGAACACTGTAGATATGAAGAGCGGTACTAAAAATTAAGTTTATATTTGTCAATGCAAAGGTAAGTTGAGGACTGCAGCTCACAGGAGCTCTTGTCTAAGCACAAAGACTTGGGATCAAGCCCTTTCCTCACTACGTAGTTTGTATTCCCAAAAGCAAATAGCCATTTGTTTTAATACTTACTTCAAACTTTTCAGGAACATGAAGTTTCGGAGATGGAATTCCTACCAGGTAGTCAATTGCAACCATTATTACTATTGTGAGAAATACAGCAAAGTCACTGATTGTTGATCGCACCTATAATAGAGGGATTACAATAATATAAACATAGGATTACTTCCTGTCCTTTCTATATAATTCATATCTTTCTCATACAATGTCACCAATACATGAATGAGATTTTTAATAATTAACAATGTTACATGCGTTTATGTCCACCTCATCCTCAAAACAACAAACAAATCGCAACATTCCAACTACCTTCCACTTCCTGACAGTACTATTATTTGCTTCCTGTGTGCTCAGATATGATATATATCATATAAATGACAGGGTTTCTTTGTCCTGGAACTAGCTCTGTAGACCAGGATGGTCACAAAATTCACAGAGATCCACCTGTGTCTACCTCCCAGGTGTTGAGATTAAAGGCATGTGTCACCATGCCTGGCAATATTATTTCCTACTACAAGGAAGTTCTTTTAACTATTTAGCATAAAGCACTAACTAAAATTAAATAATAAATTATTGCTTTGAAATAAACCAAATAAATGAAAACATAAGTATTACCAAAATTTAACCCAGTTACCTTGGTAGGAAAATATCTCTTGGTCTTAAACTGCTTGAGGAATGAAGACAGAAAGAACGTCGTGAAAAATAAGACGACACACCAGAAGAGCACATCTGGAACATAAGGCCCATGAGGCCCACAAGCTGATCCCACAAACATACCATGGAAGGTCTTACACTCCTGAATGGGCAGGAGAGGAAAGGAGATGGAGGTTTTCCATTATCTAATAGAGCACTCATGAACGTGGTTGAATCTAAGATGTCAATTCCATGCTTTACCTAAAGAGCTTCTGTTAGGCTAACCACAGTACATCATCAATTAGAGATTTTATGATATTCCTATCAAAATCACTTAAAGAACATTTCACCAACTTTCTCCTTTCTTTCTACTACATGTTCCCTTTAGGGAAGGCTTATGATGAGTGCTAACTGTGAAATCTTTCCTCTGCATCCCCACAGGCCACTACTGCAGTGTCTGAATAGTTTAACTAAAAGCAGCAGACAGAAAATCACTGAAGTCTTTACAGATGCTGAATGGAACATGGATAAAGCACTGCCTTAAAAGACAACTGGAGTTGGCAATGGTGACATACACCTAAAACCCTTATCTCTCTCAAAGAGAGGCAGAAGAACGGGGAATTTAAAGTGGGTCTCAGCTATTTATAATCTGATGCCAACCTGGGATAAAGGAGACTTAACCCATCATCCCTCCCCTACAAAAAGCAGTGAGAAAAAGGCAATCAATTTAGCTCTGATTTGACACCTAAGATTAAAACATGGCCTAAGCAGTGAAGTGGTCATTAAAATTGTAGTGAAAACACCACACTCTGGTCTGCTGCTGTAGCTCAGCAGTAAAGCACTTGCCCAGTATATGTGCAGCCCTGGGTATAAGGCAGCACCTCTCACCTTGTAGGTTGACTACCACAGGGGTCACACGTCTGAAATTTACACTATGATTCATAACAGTAGCAAAATTACAGTTTGAAGTACTAATGAAATAATTTTGTGGTTGGGGGTCAGCAACTGTACTAAAGGGCTGCAGCATTAGGAAGGTTGAGAACCACTGGTCTGAGGCCTGACACATCACTTAAAAGAAAAAACAAATACAACAGAGGCTGCAGAAATCACAGGTACAAGATGCAGACCCATACTGGGTGCTCACATCTGCCTGAAATTCCAGCTCTGAGAGGAATCTAACATCTTAGCTTTGGTATCTGCACTCATGCACACACCCCCACACAGGTAGATAAACTAAAAATAACAGCTGAAAAAAATAACAGAACAACATATTTTGAAAACAATCTACATGTTCATTATCAAGAGGAAAGTTAAGTATAATCAGAAAAGGCTGAGAAAAACTGAGCATGAAGGCTAAGATTTTAAATCTTAGCAGAGGGGAGGCTGAGACAGGAAGATGGCTACAAATTCTAGGCCAGTACAGGCTACCATGTGAGACCGCCTCTAAATCAAAACAGGAAGAGATGAAAGCCAGGTTCCCATGGGCCCAAGATTCTTCTCAGTCTCTAATATACTTACAGAAACAGTAAGGTTTCCCCAGGAAATACTGTATGCTGTCACATTCTTTCTCTTCCACAGTTCTATAGTTTCATTGCTAGGATTAGTTGGCTCAGCACATACACATCTGAAAAATAAGCAGGATAAATTTTTAAGAATCGTACACTTAATTTCTTTCTTTCTTTCTTTCTTTTTTATTTTTGTAAAACCAATTGCACAAAGTGGTAATTCTGAAAATCTCAGCATTTCTTCCATGTAGCAAACATATAGAGTAGGAGATGAACTAGAAAGCAGAAACAGGGTATCCCTAGTCTGAAGTCACGGTGGTGTGTTACTGGGTATATGATCAGGAGTTACGTGGAAAGACATTGTCTTCTGCAGTGGAAGCAGAGGAAAAGGGAGAAAATAAAGGAAGTCTGTCAATTACATATTTATTTAATAACAATGATTGGATATAACATCTGGGCAGGATAAAAAAAGACACTGAAGTTACAGTAAGACTTTCATCACAATCTTATCTCCTTGGCCTGCCTCCACAGCTCTCCCTTTCTCTACTTCAAGACAGGATTTCTTTGTGTAGCCTTGCCTGCCTGTCCTGGAACTAGCTCTGCAGAGCAGCGCAAACTGCTGACTCTTGATGCCCAACAACACACAAGCATCCTCAGCAAACCCACAGTACCGCCGCTCTACTCATGCTCACTGTCTTTGGGTCTTACTTAAAGCTCATGCTCAGCACGGTGGTAGCACAGACTACAACTCCAGCACCCTGGAAGTGCAGGCAGGAGGAATAAGAGTACAGAGTCATCCTTGGCTAATTAGCCAACCAGAACAAAAGATAAGAAACCATTTCCCCCTTGTGCAGCTACGGGTGGAACCCAGAACCTTAGGCATAATAGGCTATCATTACCTACATTCTTAGCCAAAAATACTCGCTGTTCTACAAATAAATGTTTACATTCAGATGCAATAGAAGATGGTTAAGATCAGAAAGCAGTCCATAACTACTTCAACTACCGCTTTGTAAATGCCAAAATACCAAGTAAAGAAAACACAAAAAAAGATATTACACATGAGATCAAAGTGTCTAGTGTTTTCAAGTAGATAAGTGTTATACAATGATTTTGAGAACCCTTCCTACTTTGCCCAGGGCTAAGACTGTGCAAAGAATGTAACAAGGATATATATTTAAAAAAAAAAAAAAAAAAAAAGGACTGAGGGAAGAGGAAAGGGATCCATGGCTTAGGGCCAAGAAAGATAGATGGCCTTTTTGTCTTTTGTTCTTGTTTGAGGTCCTTTGCCTTTTGTAGCTCAGCACTGCAATCAAACTTACTGAAGGCTGACTTTGAGCTCCTGATCTTCTTGACTTTACCTCCTAAGTGCTAGGTTTACAGACAGGAGCCACCACACCCAGACTGGCCCCCCAAACCCCAATGTTTTAAATATTTTTATTGTGGGAAACAAGGCACACCACCACACTTAGGTAGAGGCCAAATGACGACACTTTTAGGAATCAGTTCTCTCCTTCCACCATGGGGGTCGTAGAGAATGGACTCAGGTGTCAGTTTGGCGCAAGCACAGCCCACTCACTAAACCATCTCTCCAGTACACTGGTGTTCTAATGCTTACAGTTCTTGTAAGTCAACTGCATGGAGTGCCTGCATCACACACAACTGTTAGACAAAAAAGACATTATAGGCAGATCCTACAACAGCATTTGACTTTTACATATCTCCTACTTTTAGAAACTTTTAGTTTTACTATGTGCTTTGATGTTTCTTGTGATGTATGTCTGTGTGAGGGTATCAGATCCCTAGAAACTGGAATTACAGTTGGGAGCTGCTATGTTGGTACTGGGAATAGAACCCCAGTCCTCTAGAAGAGCAGCCGGTGCTCTTAGCCACTGAGCCACCTCCCCAAACCCAATATCTGCAAATCTTTATAACCACTCCATATGACTTTTCAAATCTTCTTTTATTCTAGAGTTTGCCACTCTATCAGAGGAGATGTATATCTAGCACTATAAACCTAGCAAACATTCTTCAACTAATGAGGTCATGGACTCGAGAAGCAAACTTACTGCCACTTTCCTAAACCAGCACAATTCCTAGCTACATTCTAAAAACCTATTCTTACATGATTATGATTTTGAGAGAGGAATGGACATTGAAAGAGTTGGAAGAGGAAAGGGTTGGGTAGAAATGGTGTTAATACAGTACTCATGTATAAAAATCTCCCCCAAAAGCAAAACCAAAATGAACTGAATAGTACTTAGAAGGCTGAGTTCAAGTCCAACCAGGTCTATGTAGCTAGATCAAGGTCAGCCAGGAATGTGTAGTGAGACCTTATCTTTTAAAAATAATCAAATGAATGGCTGGAAATGTTAAGTGATAAAGCTTGCCTACTATGTACAAAGCTCTGAGTTCTATCTTCAGTGATACAAAAAGTACTAATGAAATACCTTTCTTGATAGCAGTATACTATACATAAGGATGAACATTTGTTGAACATTCTATAAATTAAAGACATAATAATATAAAATGTAAGGAATACTTGAATGCAAAAAATAAAACCTATATGCCTCTGTATATCAAATCAAGAGTGATTAAGGAGACAGAAAAAGACACAGAATACAGACTGCCAACTGTGATGGTTGTAACTTGACTACATCTGGAAACAACTAAAACAGAAGCTGCTGGATACTCTAGTGAACGTCTCTTGATCAGATTATGTGAAGCAGGAAGACTCATTCTAAATATGGGTAGCACCTTCTGGTGGCAGCTGATGAGACATGAAAAAGGAAAGCTTTTGCCTGATTGCCTGAACTCCACTGGCATCTATGCTGTCACTGTGGTGGTCCTGATAGCAGAACCAACTTCTTTGGGATTCCAAGGTTCAATGAACACCAGCAGTCCTTCAGAAATTCTCCAGAATTCCAGCACCAGTCCAGAACTGCTAAGAGAGCCAGCCTCTTTGATAAAACTACTATAGGTTCTCAGCCTCTCCAATGTGAGACAATGTGGAATGAATTATATAAACCAAACTAATAAATCACTTCTATTCCCCCAATCACTACCCACAACACATACATTTTTTTCATTCTCTTAGCTCTGTTCCTTTAGAGAACCCTGACTTTAAATTTGCCAACCCAACTCCAACAGAAGACCAAACAGTTCAGTTACTCTGTTATTTCAGTTGTATTAGCTTCATTTCTTATTGCTATAGTAAAATACCATGACAAAGCAACATGGAGAGAAAGGGTTTATTTTAGTTCACAGTTCCAGGTCTGTCACTATGGGGAAATCATGGGGACAGCAACTTGAAGAAGCTAAGCATGTTACATCCATAGTGGAGAAACAGAGAAGAACAAACTAATATATACATTCTAGTTCTCAGCTCACTTTCAAGATCCCCTGCATAGGGAATGGTGCTGCCCTTAGTTGGTGAGTCTTCCTACCTAAATTAATGTAACTGAGATAGTCTTTTACAGACATGTTCATAAGGCCAACATGATCTAGACTATCTCTCCTCAAGATTATCGAGGTAACTCTAGATTATGTTAAGTCGGTAATTAAACCTACCACTAACTTAATAAACAAAAGTAAATCAACTTCATCGACTATAATTCTACCCCATGAATGTTTTACCAAATTTTCATTTGAATAAATATTTCAATTACCAATTACCAAATACAATGGACACTACATTTAAAATTTTTCATTTTCTTTCTTTTGTACTATATAGCCTAGGTAGACCTTTAGCTTGTGATACTTCCCCGTGCCTCAGCCTCCTGAGTACTGGGATTAAAGTATATGCTACTATGTCCAGCTCTTTAAAAAAAAAACTAAACAAAAATCCATCTTTCTTATGCTCTGCTATCTTAGAAAAAATATATTTTAACATAAAGAATAAACAGAAGCACTTACGTGTAACTGGTCAATTCATCCAAGTTGTTGTGCATATTAAATGCATATATTTCTCCTAAATGAAAGAGCTTCTCCAAAGCTTCATAGATGAATATGATGCAAATGAGAGCGGCAAAAGCTTCTTCTGTGAACCGAGTAATGTAACAAACAAGGCTACTCGCATCTGTTGCGACCAATAAAATGCACAAGAAAGAAGTCCACAGACCAATACTGGTTCTTAATGATAGATAAGAAAGGTGATAATCTCTGTTTCAAAATACAAGTGGAGACATGATCACTATGTACATATAGATTTGTACCTAAAGTTTTTCATAATAAGCACTAAGAACACAAACACAAGATTCCTTTAAAAATTACAATTACCAAATTGCCAAATGATTAGATGAAGCTCTGTGTCTTTTGCTTCAACTGGAGACTTGGTTACTTTGTTAAATATTTACAGTGAAATATGCTAGGCAATGACATTACACCTCACATTAGCAAATCAGCTATGGAACAAATGACAGATTAAAAACAACCACAGCTGACTTTCTCTGAAGGTAAAGAATCTATATGTGTCAGTAATGCAAAGACACTACTAGCCCAATATCTTGCCACCACTATGCCTACAGAATTACTTTCAAATAAGAGATTACTGTAAAAGGCTATACTTTAAGTCATTTAATTGACTACTCCTTAGTGGAGCATGCCACATCAAAATTATAATCAGGCTAACCAGTGAACAAAGAACCAGAGCAACAGAATTACAACAATCAAATATTCAAAAGTCTATGTTGTTTCAGATTAAAACATTCAACTACACATGTCATTTAGGGAACGACATTGTTAATGTTGAATTCAAAGTCTATTAGCTACAGTATGCCCATGATACCCAACCACTTAGCGATAGATACTAACCCTGCAATTTGATGGCTTTGAGCCCTTAGCCCTTTATACAAGATTGCCTGGCAAAGTCAGTCTTGGCTTTCAAGATCTACTTCACTATAAACTTCTCTGTAAGATCTACATTTCACTTAACAACCAGTTCAGATAAACATCTTATTGGTTTAATTTTCCTTGCACTAAAATTTTTTATTGTTCCTCAAATGATTTGCTTTATTATTACTCCAATCCATTAAATTAGCACTGATAGCCAATCTTATTTTTCCTTATCTCTATATATTGGGGTGGAATAGAAGTAGGAACCTTGGTAGAACACATAAAAACCCAGAGACACTAAAGAAGCACATATTATTAATACAGCTAAATGTCATAGAAAGATAGTATAATATAATATATATTAACAGGTATATAAACACAGGGGATGAAAATTTCTACTTACCTACAGAATTTAAATAAAATTTTTTCAAACACTAGAACTGGACCTGTGCTCCCCAGTATTGTTAAAGGTTGCCCAGCAAACAGTGAATAGGCAATCCCAGTTAATGATGCTCCAAAAAGAGACTCTATTGCACTCTGTTTAAGGGGAAAATGAACAAAAGCAACACATCAAAAAATTATCTCTAACCTACTATATCACATGTAAGACGTCTGAAAACATGGATACTAGCCAAGTAGTTACAAAAATCAGCAAAGACAGTATTGTGCTTTAAAACTAAGTCATACATATGGGAAATTACAAATATATCAAGTACATCAAGTAAATTGCTTTATTTTTGCATATTTAATTGAACTTTTGGCAACCATCCTTAATTCAACACTTGATACAATAAGACACAAGGCGCAAAGGGAGATACATGGGCTTCAGCTTCGTCTGTGCTGTTTTATTTGTAAGCCTATGCAAGCAGAAAAGCATGTGTTATTTTTACTAGTTTTCTATGACTGAAATAAGCATTTTTTCATTCTGAAAATAAAAAGCACATTACTCAATATGGTGATTAAAAAGAAGGTAAATGTGTAACACTTTCTCACTGTTTTCTATAAAAGCAACTTTCCATATATGTTTTTAAATTAGAATGATATCCTTAATTGATTTACTTTAAAATGATATAGGTAACATAAACAAGGTAGATGGGGGGTGTAAAAATTTCATAAAAACAATTAATATGCTAAGTATTTTATGATTTATAGCCCGTCAAAATGAAATAAAACAGGACACCAATAGCTCAGGAGCTTAGTGGGTAAGGTCTAGTAATATTGGATTTCACTAGCAGCATTAAAACCTGGCAAATAAGGTTAGATGGTGAAGCAATGACAATGTACTATGCCACTAGACAAAGGATAAGGTCAGAGAAAAAGGAAAAGAATTTACCATTTTTAAACATCAAGGCCAACTGGGGTATGCTATCCAGAAAGGAGAAAGGTCAGGATTGGTAAAGGCAAGACAAGAAGTAGTAAGAAACAAAGGTCCTGAAACAAACAAGAGACACAACAGCAGGGAGAATGGGGCTGCCCTGGACGCCTGCAGGGCCAGGGCTTGGAGTGCAGCTTTGGGACAACTTGTTTCCAGTCTAAGCTCTTTCATTTCTAAGTGGAGGTGATGGTAATCAGAACTCCTCTAGAGTTTGTGCAGGTACCTTCAAACCCTGTCTGTTACTTACAGCATATCACACAAATACAGCAATTCTCACCATCAACTCTAACATCATCCAAAACAGAATCACAACGTAATAAAATAAAATATAATTGAACTATCGGCAACATGAAAAAAACAAGCAACCATATTAATAAGATGGTAAGTAAAAAGAATGCTTTCTTTTTGAAAAACAGGGTTTCACTACAAAACACAGGTCCCTATTACCAACTCCTTAATTCTATTAAAACATGTAACATTTTAAAGCTGAACTTAGGATGAGCTTGAGTTAAAGGTGAAAATGTCTAAGTAAAATTCAGAAAAAGAAAGAAAAAATTGAAAAGGACATCACAAAGCTCAACCAAAGTAGGTCAGTACAAACTAGAGGCCCCTCTCCAAGTTGTGCGGGAAAAATGTGTATGGCACAACCACAAACTCCACCTTTACTATCTACACCCACCCCACAGCCATATTAAGTCCCCCAAGCTACCTTTTCCCAGTGTAGACCTGCTTTACATCCATCCTCTTCATCCTCAGGCTCTGAATATCTAATTTGGCCAATTTACTCTGTCTACTCTATAAATCAGCTAACATTCCACCTTTCCTTCTCTCCCTGTAATCAAACCTCAGTTTCAACCCGCTTTGGCATATAAGTGGTTCAATACTCCTGCTACTATATAATCCCTGAAAATGAGCTCCTTAAAATGCCATTTCTATAATGGACATTGGAAGCAAATACTTCGAACTCATATTGTTTCCTCTGTAAAACGCTTGATTTCTCCATTTCTGTAACTTCAATTTCCACAGCTCTCCTTTCTCACAACAGTGCAGCGAACACAGGCTACCATTTCCTGTCTTTCCAGTTAGGCAGTCCCTCCTACACTTGCCTTTCTGCCTACTCGAGTGCCAAACACAATCTCAGACACATGGTGTCAAAGGGCAGAGGTAGAAGACAGGCACTGACAGTCCAAGAGCCAAGCAGCAATATTTCCGAGAGGTGATAGCTAAGCCACATTTCAACAGGGCACAGCAGAATTGCAAGCACTGTTTTTGACAGTATATAAAACAACTAAAAATATGTATATTTGAAACAATGATTAAGGAAAAAAATAAAAAGGAATCTAAGTAACAAAAACATAAATTCAGAATTAGAAATTTTGAATTTTTAGGTTTTAACCTCATGTTCTAAGAGAGATATGTCTCTATAATTGAATGGCTGTTGCCATTTAGATTTAGTTATTGTTTTTACCTTTCATCTATAAAATACAAAATTCCTTTAAATGGTAAATATAATTTTTAAAAAACTTCAGAAATCAAGAATTATAGATCATGTCACTTATATGCCATTAAAATATATTTGAACCCTTTATGAATCAGTTCCTAGTACAGTATCAACAAGTACAGCAAATGGGACTATACATTTGCATGGGAAAAAAACATAACAAAACTGGAAGCCATATTCAATTACAAATAAAAGTTTTAGCAACTTTCAAACAGATTTAATAGCAAAATGAAAATAAACACAACTTCAAAATCTCATTTTCTCTACAGCTACATTCTACTGTTTTGAATGGTCCTCAGCTCAGTCACCAGCTAGGGCCATAATCCTGACCCTATAACTAACAGGACACAGGATGGGAACCAACGTGAGTAAATTTCCCACCATGAGCCACCCAGATCATCTCCCCCACATCCCACACATCCCCCAGAAGGCAATGGAAGTCTTACTCAATTTATAGTCATTTTGTCAAGCAATGTAGGATAAAACTGATTTATTGATTTATTGATTGATTTATTTATTTTTACCTCAACTGTGCATCTTCTCCTGTTCAAATGTCTTCCCCATGTTTTCCACAGCAATTACCTTTGGGGGCAGGTTAATGCTGTGGGGAGACTCTTCAAATACAAGCAGGAATAGTGAGACAAATGCATACAGACACTTGCCTCTGAGGAGCTGGGAGCCTGGCCACTACCAATCTTTTGTACTCACTATTCTGCCTTCTGTAGCTTCTCCAAGCAGCCCTCCAAAAGTGATTACAGGAGACATACAGGCACAGTATAGGAAAAGAATCGAGGCCAGGCACTGCAGACTTAATGCATCCTTGAAGTCACTCAAGAAAAAAGGTGCTTTCCTTTTGATGTCAAGTATCAAACCACCAAAAAGCCTAAACAGGTGAGATGAAACTCGTCAAGCTGTAGACTAGAGGATTCTAACTAGTTCAAACTAAATCTATGGGCTACAAAAAACTGTAGGTGCTTACTGTTTTGTCAATAAAAATTTAAATCATGGTATAACTTATAGAAGATACATTCATTGACTCTAATGAAATGATGTCAGAGGAAAAATATATCGCATTAAATTAAAGGAAACATAATACATTATGGGTTATATGCTGAAAAGGCTGCAGGCAAATGACTTTCTTTACAGGAGTAATTTTAACACTGAATGCAAATAGATAGACAAGTAAACATACAATAAACAAAACCTAAGCAGTCATTCATGTAAATGTTCCAATGCAACTCTACTCTTTATCTGTCACAGATCTGAAAGGCAATGGGCAGTAATACAGAGACGGCAGTTATAGCTTACATAGTTGTTAGTGTGAATGTAGTATGCTAATTCTACTAAGTAATTCTGTCTGGGAAAAAGAAAAATTTTAAAAGCTATTTCTGTATATTACTATTTATACAGTTTGTTTATTAATAAAACTAAGAGTAAGAATAAAAATCTGCTTACATCAAAAGATCAAAGCCATACCATTTCAATTTTTTAAAAATTAAGCTTTGATATTTTTAATCTGAAATGTTCCAGTGAAATATAAACACCCTTGGCAATGGGTAATATTTATGTTCCATACCATACCTCAATTTAGGTGAATCCTGCAGAGTATACAGAAGGTACCAAATATATACTGCTAAACTAAAAATTCAAAACAGTCTTATGACTCAGGAAATGGTGATTATGTATATACCAAATTCAAGAATATAGATAAAAGGGTTTGGATGTTCCAAACTTTACCATGCTAATTTTTAAGTTAAATACTAAAATAAGTCCTAGAGGCATGTCGACAAGTAGAAGTGATTCTATAATCTGCATCTAAAGGTGTAAGTTTTCAATTAAGAAGATGTCACTGTAGAAAATAAATCGTCACCAAATAAACAACTGATTATTTAGCAGGTGCATAGGAGGCTCTCAGGTGTTTAAGACATTCATCCTAGGCACTGGTACTTCTCAGCACCTAACCCTGTCTCTAAAGAACAAAGAAATGGTTGCAGCTAATAGGAGACCAGCACTATTGGCATAGAGATAAAAATCTTACTCTGTCACACTCATAAAGTTTCTCACACTCTAGTCAATGACTACGAATTTAAATCTGCATTGCATGCATTAGTTGCCGCTCTTGTCAACAGTGTGTATTTATGATATTCTAATTTTACAAAGCTTTCACTCCAGGTCCTTCAGCTACACAGTGACCTCCAGTGTCCTGTGCAATACCAAGAGCTGTACTTTTCTACAGTATGGCCATGTTGTCACAATCAACTGCTACCAAGTAATTCGAACACATTTTATTACATTTTATATTTCTATCTTTCTCTAAAATTAATTTTCTAATTTCTCTAATAAGGTTTCCAGATGCTAACAGTCAGGTCTAATCATGCTTTGTCCACCTAAATTTATAGTATTTCAAAAAGTAATGTTCACGTATATTTTAAATCTTGCGCAATGTACAAAAATCATTCAGTACAATTCCACTTTCATCTCAGAATTCTTTAACTTGGATAAAGATCCATATTTCCTTTCAGAACCTTCTGTAGAGATCACCCATATACTATAATTATGCTTCATTACTTTAAGATAACGATTGGTACATATTATTGAAAATGTTTTAAATGCATGAAAATTCTTTCTTAAGTCATAGCTTCTAAAAAAATTCTTTTTTAAAACCACACAAAACTAAAAGTACAAGATTAAGTTCCAAATACTTGAGGAGTTAAAAAAAGGACTGTTGGTGCTTTTCCATTAAATCAACTCCTAATTCCCCAAAGTAACATCTGTACCCACCGTCCAGTCCTCTGCAGCTCAGGCCCAGCATGATGATCAGCCTCCTTAGGAGGGTCAAGAGACATTGAAGCAGATCCATTGGGAAACACAGGAATCTTCCTTTTTTCCTGAATTCCACAAAAATATATTTTCAGAATTCAATTATAAGAAAATTGGTATCTGAGATGACTAGAGGGAATATTACATCTCATGAAGACTTTACTCAAGTACTCTTTGGGGGGAAAAAGTTTCCTAGTATAAACTTTTAAAACATTTTTTAAAGCGTTTACAAAGAAGATAAACTTAGAAAATTTTACTATGTACTTCTGTTCATATTTTAAACTTATGATTAGCTAGCTTTCTTCACTATGTTCTAACATCAATACACCATAAGATCTATTCATAAAACCATGTCATATTTCTATTCTACAATAGCTACTGTTTTATTAAATTCCCACTGTGGTAATAAAACACCATGACCAAAAGCACCTTGGGAAAGTGAAGGGTTTATTATTAAAACTTTTACATCCTGATCACCGTCTTTGAGGACATATAACTTAAGTGAACCTGAGGGAAGAACTGGGACAGAAACCATGGAGTAACACTACTTACTTGCATCTCACGACTTGCTCAGCCCGCTTTCTTATGCCATCCCAAACCATCAGCCTAGGGGTAGCATTCCCCACAATGAGCTAGGCCCTTCTGCATCAAGTAGCAATCAAGAAAATGTCCCACAGTCTTACCTATGGAAGCATCCTGTCAACTAATACTCCTCTTCTGGTATAATCTAAGCTTGTGTTAATCTGACAAAAACACTAGACAGCCTATCTGTGAACATAAACATTCTCCAAAAAAAGAACTTTTTTCTCCAAAATATTTAGAATACTACGGTTAACTACCAAAGAAAGTGCTTGAACACATAAGCACAGGGGAAATTTTCCTTAACAGAACACCAATGACTTATGCTCTAAAATCAAGAATAGAAAAATGGGACCTCATAAAATTGCAAAGTTTCTGTAAGGCAAAGAACACTGTCATTAGGATAAAACAACAACCAACAGAATGGGAAAAGATCTTTGCCAACCCTACATCGAACAGAGGACTAATATCCAATATATACAAAGAACTCAAGAAGTTAGACTCCATAGAATCAAACAATCCTATTTAAAAAAAAAAAAATGGTACAGAGCTAAACAAAGAATTTTCAACTGAGGAATATTGAACGGCTAAGAAGCACCTAAGGAAATGCTCAACATCCCTAGTCATTGGGGAAATGCAAATCAAAACAACCCTAAGAGTCCATATCACACCAGTCAGAATGGCTAAGATAAAAAACTGAAATGAGAGCAGATGCTGGCGAGAATGCGGAGAAAGGGGAACACTCCTCCATTGTTGGTGCCCCTATGGAAATCAGTCTGGAGGTTCCTTAGGAAACTGGACATAGTCCTACCTGAGGACCCAACTACTCTACTCCAGGGCATAAACCCAAAAGATGCTCTAACATACAACAAGGACACATGCTCCACTATGTTAATAGCAGCCTTATTTATAATAGCTTATTTATAATAGAAAATGGAAAGAACCTAGATGTCCTTCAACAGAAGATGGATAGAGAAAATGTGGAATATTTACACAATGCAGTACTACTCAGCTTTTAAAAACAATGACTTCATGAAATTCTTAGACAAATGGATGTAACTAGAAAATATCATCCTGAGTGAGATAACCCAATCACAAAAAAAGCACCCATGGTATAAACTCACTGATAAGTGGATATTGGCCCAAAATTTTGGAATACTCAAGATACAATTCACAGACCACATGAAGCTCAAGACGAAGATAAAAACAAAGTACAGACACTTCTGTCCTTCTTAGAAGGGGGAACAAAATATTCTCAGAAGGAAATATGGGGACAGAGTTTGGAGCAGAGACTGTAGGAAATACCATCCAGAGACTTTATTTGGTAGCCCATATACAGCCGCCAAACCCAGACACTATTGCTGATGCCAAGAAGTGCACACTGACAGGAGCCTGATGTAGCTGTCTGCTGAGAGACTCTGCCATAGCATGTCAAATACAGAGGTGGGTGCTCACAGCCAACCATAGAACTGAGAATGGCGTCCTTAATGGAGGAGTTAGAGAAAGAATTGAAGGAGCTGAAGGGGTTTGTAACCCCATAATAACAACAATACCAACCAACCAGAGCTCCCAGGATCAAACCACTGTCCAAAGAGTCCACATGAACAGACCCATGGCTCCAGCTGCATACACAGCAGAAGATGGCCTTGTTAGGCATCAATGGGAAGATTAGACCTTGGTCTTGCCAAGACTTGATGCCCCAGTGTAGGAGAATGTCAGGGCGGGAATGCAGGAGGGGCTGGGTGGGTAGGTGACCACGCTCATAGAAGCAGGGGGAGGGAGGATGGGACAGGGTATATGGAGGAGAATCTGAAAAAGGTGATAATATTTGAAATGTAAATAAAATATATCCAATAAAATCAGTAAAGAAAGAAAGGAAGAATGGAAGGAAGAAAGGAGGGAAGGAAGAAAAAGAGACAGATCAATCGGTCAATAGATATAAATAGATAGATAATGAACAGACAGATAGATAGAAAGACAGACAGATGAATGAATAGATGGATCGATCTAAGGGCAAATAAGTACATATAATGAGAAGAGGTAGGATATGGAGTACGCAGGGAGCAGCAGAGAGACACAGTAAGATGTGTGCTCCTTAGAACCCCATGGACCTAAACATCCAATACCATATTGCTTACACAGAGTAGCAAGATTACCAAAGATCACACTTCAAAATGCCAAAGATAAAACCAATGTGAATCTTAGATCAAAAGGAAAACAGAAATGTGAACAGAACAAAGGAATATGCTAAATATTATAACCTGTGTAGTATCTAAAACAATATGAAATACAAAGCATCAGGCAGTAGCTCATGCTGACAATTCTAGTATTTGAGACACTAAGACAAGTTTATGTAGTGTGGTCTACATAGAAGGTTGCAGGCACACAAAGCTATGCAGTAAAACAGTCTCAAAACAAAACAAAAATTTCTTTTTCTTTTAGGAAACATTTTAAAAGATGGGGGCTGAAGGGATGGCTCGGCAGTTAAGAACACTGGCTATTCTTCAGCAGATCTGAGTTCAATTCCCACTATTAACATGGTGGCTCACAAGTATGCATAACTCCAGTTTTGGGTTATTTGAACCAGGGCACCAAACATGCATGTGGTGCATACTCATATATGCAAGCAAAATATTCATACATATAAAATAAATATAAAACAAACAAACAAAACATAATTAAATAACCAAAAAGGAGAAAATAAATCTTTACTGAGATAAAGATAGGAGTGAAGTAAATCAGCTAAATGCAGAAATGAAGTAGAAAAAGATCCAGATTTAAAAACAAAAAAAACCCATACTATTTGAAAAATATAATAAATAATTAGTCTATTAGCTAAATTTAAGATATATCAGGGTGTAATATCACAAATCAAAGAGAGTGTAATAGATAAACAATTTAGAAAATTTAAAATCTGGGCAAGATGGATAATATACCAGGCAAAGAAACTTTATCAGAACTGACCTAACGGGAAAAAAAAAAAAAAGATCACATAATTTTTATAAAAGAAACAAGCAAGTTGTGATATAGTTCAAAAATGTATACTAGAAATTTTCCAAACTTGTAAAAACAAATTATTTCATAAAGTGCTCAAGAACCAGCACCCCAAAAGGTATTTATTTTTGTGAAACAAATGTACTAGTAATCTACACAGTTATGTACTTAAGCTATGCAAAGAGCAAAGTATCAGGCAGACTATAAATATCCACATGTCCAGGTAACAGAATAACATAACCACCAAGCAGCTAACAACCAACAAGGCTGTTTAGGATAAAGACATACAAGGCCAGTGGTGATACTGGTACATCCTCTCTGATCTACTACCACTGGTTTCTACTGATTTACTTTCAGTGCTAGGATTCAATAACAAGAAGAGTTTCCACTGAGCCACATCCAACTGTAAATACTTGTAAGTCTTACGTCATAAAAAATGCATGACTTACGTTTTTTTCATGAGGTTTTTAACTTAAAAAAAAAAAAAATCCCCCTCAGAAAAGTGTATCTCTAGATTCTTACCTGAGAAGGAACACTTTTTGGTGGCTCTATGCGTATTGAAGGATCCCACTCTCCTGGAGGAAGGACAGTTACTTGATCTAAAAATTCATCAATTCCAGATAAGAGATCATTTCGATCTTTTGCTTTATAAGCTACATCATGAAAAATCTAAAAAAAAAAGAGAAGATGCTGAGCACAAGGATTTAAAGACGGAAAGAAAAATCTACCTGTACTAAAATGCACTTTGGATACAGAAATACTGGGATGAAGCAATGGTACATGTTAACAGCACTCACTGCTCACAGGGACATGCTTCCGGGTCTCAGAATTGTTAGGTGGCTCACAACAATCTCTAAGTCCAGTCTGAGGGATATGCCACAATCATAAGTACTCCATGGGACCTGAACTAACCTGTGCACATACCTCCCTCCTTCCTGCACATACACATATAATGTAAGATAAATAACAAAAATGACATAAACTCTCATCAACGACAGACATCCACCCCACCTGGCAATACTTAGCCCATTACTAGTATTCACAGATGAACCAGTAACAAACAACCCAAGAAAATGGTTTGTTAAACAAAGAAAAAACATTTCACAAATAAATGGCAATTTGTTACAAATTAATTCGCAACAATAATATCAGGTCATTCTATTTCTGCCATTAAAGTGTTATTTATCCTGACTGAATAATTATGAACAGAGAAGTTATTTGTTTAACAAATATTTACTGGTTACCTATGACTTGCTAGGTGCAATGCTACATGTGACAAAACACACAGAGGAAAACAAGAAACAATACAGTCTTTCCGGGCAGAATAGTGAATCAAATAACTGCACAGACTGACAAGCTTCCAAGAGGAACAAACATTCAAAAAACACACAAAAATATACGCAAAGTGCAGAGCAGAAAGCTGACTTTCTGAGAAAAATAGGCGGCCACGAAATGTTGCAGAAAAGACTGATAACCCTGACAACTGAATACAGAGGCAGGAGAACTGGTGTGAGTTTCAGTATAGTCTAGGCTAGACAGCAAGACTTTAAAAAAGAAACACAAAACAGAGGTGATATTTGAGGAGAAATCATGCCACAGGTAGAGTGGGTAGGGTAGATTGTAAAAGGAGTCACAGTTGTAACACACAGGGGCATAAACAGCAAAACTCATCCAAGAAGCAGAAAGGAGGCAGCTATTGCTGGAGCACAGTGAGCAGGACAGGCACTATCAGGGTGCAAGCGTGCAGCAGAGCGCAAGATCCTCTGACGAAACTGAAAGCAACTGTGATGGTTCATACCCCAGCACTTGAGAGGCTAAGCTAGGAAGATTGCCAAGAGAAAGGCCAGCCTGGGCTATATAGCCAGTTTGAGGCATGCTTGGGTTATGTAGAAACCCCAACTTAAAAACAAAACAAAAACAAACAAACAAACAAACAAAAAAAAAACCAGAAGGTGTTAGACTCACAAGAACATGTTATTATCAATATAGATAAAAATTAATAAATCACTTGAATTGCAAGATAAAAGGTCAGAGTCTAAAACTGAACACTAGCAAAGATTACAGAACAAGTATTAGAAGCTGACAGAGATCACATTCAGGTATCCAGGGTTTCTGATGCCCCAGACAGATAGATGCATTGCAATATCTGGCAAGAACTGCTAGAAACCTCTCACAGTGAAACTGAAGTCCTGATCACTACAGAGGTTACAGCCACACATAACATCCCCAAACCAAGAGAGAAGTGAAAGCGAGAAGAAACAAACATTCTGAAATGTTAGGACCAAACAAATTTCAAAATTTCAATGCAATCAATGAGGTAAAAGTATAAGAACAGCAGCAAAATGGTTAAAAACTGCCTATTCCTGAGAAATAGGTCTTAAAACCCTCAACAAAGGCATGTGTTAGAAGAGTGAATATGAAATAAAATAGCACAGACACCAAAGATAATTTTACTTTGAGAGAATGGACTGTAATTGCACATTTACAGTCCAGCTCAAAGGGATTTGACTGTATTTTAATTACCTCATCTGTCATGAGAGTTGCTATGGATCTGCCAATTTCATGGTACTGTGGGGCTTTCCCTGCTGGGCCCAGTAACAGAAACAAAAACCTAAGAAAAGATTAAAATATGCAGATTTTAAAAGAAGCAACCTATCTACACAAATCCAGAAACTTTGAAAAATTATTTTGTTATAAACATAGAAACAACACTCAAACCTTTGTAAGCACCCACAGACACCAATAGAATGTTAACTATATTCAAAACAGATCTTAACTGAGCAGAGGCAAAGAGGATCTAAGTTCAAGGTCATCCTCAGCTGAGGCTACAGGAAACCTTATTTCAAAAACTAAAACAAAATAAGCAAAAATCAGATCATGAAACTACAGAAGGCATTTGTTTCTTTCCCAGCTAGACAGTGTTGTTTCATAAAATTTCCATCTTTTATATCGTTCTGGATTGAACAACTCTGGTCTGAAGTGACAAACACAGGCAAAATTTTATAAGGGTCTCGCTAGGCCACCCAAGCTGACATCACACTCTTTAGTCAGTCTGTTGCTTGCTGGGCTTACAGGTTAGTAGTACCTCATTGTTTCCACATTAATTCCTGGGAGAAAGAGTAAAGCATCCCATAATGACCTGAGCTTACTGTGTAGGCAGAGGTAACCCTGAACTCTGGACCCCCTTGCTTCCACTGCCCCTTCAGCCAAGTGTTGGGATTACAGGTGTGCCCGACCACACCTGGTTTCTGAGGTGCTGGGAATTGAACCCAGGGCTTTGTGCATGTTACCCAATCTGCCAGCTGAGCCACCTCCCTTATCCCACACTGATTTCTTGAAGGTAAGTGTCTGTTAAATGAAATATTTCAGAATATACACACAAAAAATTCAGCACTCTGAAACTTTTCTGGATCAAAGCCTCAACACTGTAAATATGGCATTTAGTCAAGTGACCTTATGAGTAGAAAAGAATTTCTAGTTTCAACATCAAACCAATTACTTTTTAATGTTAAGTAAAAGCACTTAGTACTTGTTAACACTACAGTAGCAGAAACTAATATTTTAGCTGTTTCTGTATACTACCATATAAAACAATGGGATTCATCAATATGTCTTCATTTTTATGTAAAATATTAATATTCTTATCCCAGTATACATCCTCCTGTTTAATGAATATTTACATATGAAGTAATCAAATCATTCTCTTCACTTACTAACTCTGTATCATTAGTGAAAATGGAGTAAAAAAAAAACATAAAATGGGTACATTTCTGTCAAATTCCTACTAAGTTTTCTTATCTTACTGAATCAGTCATGAGAGTACATTATCAGATAAACCTCTTCAAGCTACTACGGAACCTCCCAGATTTAAAACAAAACAAAACAAACAAACAAAAACACCTCAGTGGCATATGCAACACTAGGCACTCAGGATAACATTACTTTCAAAACAAGTCACATTCACAATTAAGCCTCATGCTAATGAACCAGAGACGTCCTCCTTTTTGTGCTCATATGATGGTTAATACAACTTGCTAATTATTCTTTATAGTCTTAACCTAGATTAACTTGTGTATGCAGTATACATGAGTGGAAATTTTCCATTTGGCCAGAGTAAAACATTCTGTATGCATGCACAAAGGACAGGCATGTCTACATGACTGAAGGTAGCCACAATAGAATGAGAACTGAACAAAATCAAGTCCCTGCTGGGCCCCCAGAACAAAAAAGAAATCTCAATGACTAGCTTTGTAAAATAAAAGCTCATAAGACACCAAACTTTTTATAACAATAGAAATGAAGAGTTTTTCCAAACAATATTATCACAGCTGGAAAAGGTGGCTCGTGTCTACAATCTCATCATTTGGGACTCTTAATGAGGACTCAGGCTAGCCTGGGCTACATAGTAAATTCCAGAATGAAATTAGCTAAAAGCTGGGAGAAGGGGACGATAATTTATACTCTAACACTGAAAGCATTTTGGCATAATGACTGAATATCAACAATTAGTAATTAAGTAGTCCTTCTATTCTTTCCGCCAATGGGTCTATATGAACAGTCATAAAGAACTGCTTTTTACCTAGTGGGCACAGGGACCTCAGTCAACCCTGAGAGGAGAACTGCAGGAGCCAGTCTCACAAACGCAATGATAGGTCTCTCCAAGAAGTCCACTTCTCCTACCAAAACATTGGATGCCTCAGCTCCTGTAGGAATTTTCCTCATGAAATTCATGTCAACCTATTGATAAATAATTTAGAAATATGATTACTTAGAAATTAATGAAAGAATAATTTTAACACTACTGGCGATCAAAATGTGAGTTCTAAAAAAATGAACACACACCAAAATTCCCACAAATATAAAGAATGAAGTAGACAAATACAAAAAATGCAAGCAAAACTCCATTGTTCTAACAACTACAACTTTTATCACTTTAGAGCTCTATATTATCAAACATAAACTTGAAATTTTTCCAATGAATAGATTATTCATTAAAAACTGATGAAGACATACAGTGCACAAACTAAAGATGGATCATGAAATGAAATTATACACAGTGCTACCACATATTCATCACATGATTTTCTATTATTTAGAATTATTGTTTCATGTGTCTTTATAAATCCTCATTTTAAAAAAAGCTATCATTTCCTAAGATTTTCTTTAAATGGAGAAAAATTGTTATTTACAATAAAAATCTACAGCCTTGATTAATGAGGCATGGGATAATGTGTAAGGGAAACTCAGCTGCCTGTGTATAATTACAAAAGTTACAAACATGACACCAGAGTAGGTGAGGCTCTCATTCATACACAGGCTCACACAAGCTACTAACAGCCACTAACAAGACTATCTATTAAAAGATAAAACCAGCACTTACAGCGGGCCTCTTGAGTCCCACACCCAGTGTGCCACAACTACAGTGCCAGGAGGCAGACTCCTGCCCAACAAGAGACAGGGAGGGTACACAAGAATAGGCCAAGTAAAAAAGTAAAACTGTGACAGAGGAACAAAATCAACCACAGCTGCCATGCTCAGAGAAGATTAATATGATGCAAATGACAGTAATTTACTTATTTACCAACAAAAAATAGATTCCAGTTTAGCTAGGAAACTTCCTGATAATCTGAAACACCACTAGTGAAAACAAGAGATATTAGGAAGAGACAGCTGTTGACAGCCTCTTATTGTCTGTTTTGTGAGTGACACGGTTTTGCTATTTAGTAGTATTTAGGGTACTTAGCTGTTTATGGTAGTCTAGAGCTTACTATGGAGTCCAGACCAGCCACAGACTTGAGATCCTCGTGCTCTGGCTTTCAGATAACTAGGATCACAGGCATATGCTGGCATACCCTCTGTTCAGAACAGTCAAAATCCCAGCACATTGAAAGTACACTACCTGCCCCAACCAGTAGAAAGTCATCTTGAAATTCAGTTGTCACTTGTGCTTAGTGACTTATGCTGAGTGCTCTGTTCTGGTCTTAAGAAGAAGGGTTTTTTGTTTGTTTGTTTTATAGGGTATTTTTTTATTTTTATTTCAATGAAACAAAATAAATTCACAGCTTTTTGCTGTTGTTGTTATTGTTGAACCCATGCCTTTCTTACCAATCCAAGCTTCCCAGTGGCATTTTAAAAAGTGCTAACTCCATGAATTAGTAATTCTAAGATGTAGTCCAGTCCAGGAAAAAAGGCTCTGTTAGTGCTACAATGCCACTCCCAAAAAACCTCTTCAAATGATTCAAGTTTGTATTGATAAAGCATGTACAAAGAAAAATGTCCTACTATTTCCAGTGTTTTCTTCTCAACTGCTGAAACTGTAAGCATGCACCTATGCAAACACCTGAGCCTATCCCAGTTTCTGTCCATAACACCTCACAAGCATGCCATGCAAGTGTATGTGCACCAGTCTACTGAACTATAAGCAATGGCAACAAAGCAGCTCATTACTAGTTATTCTCCAGTAGGAAAGCTAGTAAGGATTCAGTTTCTGAGTTACCTTGCTAAAGTCAACAGTACTATTTTCTCTGCTTCCTCCACTTCCGTTACCTTTCATCTCACCACTTTTACTATTGTCCAAGTTTCCAGGAGCAGACTGTGGAGAAGCCAAAACCCCTGTATTTAAGAAAACACACAACCCAAATCAATAAGGAGAAAACAAACACTGTAGCCTGATTCTGCTCATATCCTTAAAGCGATGGTTGATTATGAAGCACAGGTGAGAGGTTAAAAGGTGCCAGACATTAGCTTCACACCAGCAATGTGAATTAGAACACATGAACAGGATGAAGTTGTGTCTCTTAACATCCTAAGCATTATGCTACAATCTACACGGTAGCCTTTGCAAACGTGAGTCAGTGTGGAACTACTGAAGATTTGAGCTCAGACCAGAGCCTTGCTGCATCAAGGATGCTCATATCAATACTCTATGAATCCACTGAAAGATTCTTAGTGTAATTCAGAAAATTTAAGAGCTATATTTAATCTTTCTTAATCATAAGCTTCCTCAAGAATTTTTATTTTCTTTAATAGTATGCCTAATTTCTACTGTCATTCTTCCTAATAAATCTAAGTAAAGGACCATAAGCAAGTCTTCCAAGTACAAAGATTGAAAGTACAT
The DNA here is from genome assembly GCF_963924665.1 of Micromys minutus. Classification (NCBI taxonomy): domain Eukaryota; kingdom Metazoa; phylum Chordata; class Mammalia; order Rodentia; family Muridae; genus Micromys; species Micromys minutus. The sequence continues at coordinate 6,350,377 of NC_137981.1, read as the reverse complement.
AATCAACAAAATTTGGGTTAAATAACACTCATCACTTACAGCCATGTGCTCAACTAATCCAATCAGCAAGCCTATAAATTAGTATGTGAATAGCATGCTTGTTGTCTGAATTATATAATGCATGTTTATATGCTAGTATGTTCACTTCAGGTGACAGTCACCAGCAGCATTTCATGGTAAGACAGCTTAAAAGTATCATCTATACTAATCTATCTTGACCACAGAGATCTATAAAAAACTCAAATTTCAAGAATTTTAAAATCCAAGTTGCATCACACAGATTTCTACTATTAAATACATCTCATTTTTCTTCAAAGATAAAAAATCTTCTAGTCCAAAAATATAAACTAAGTAATGTTCTCAAATACTGAAAATTTTAAGAGGAAGAAACTGTACTACAATATAATCTGCTATTGTCCAGAAATTTGGTTAATATTTGTTAGTATCACCTCTTAGCTATAATTAGTGTCACTTCTACATTTTCAGGCACAACAGGTGAAACTGGTCTGTCCAAGCATATTTATTCTTATAGAACAGATCAGTTTTAACTACTGAGTATGAAACTAAGACATTTGAGTTGAACTCTGGACACAAGTCCTCTGTGATATTTACTTCTCTGCAACAAACTGAGGTATTATTGTAAATGAAAGGCCTTCATATTAAAATCACTGAATGTAATTTAGATCATTCTCTAGACAAATTAAATTCTGAAATACACGTTACTTCCGAAAATAAATACCTTTTGAAACTGTTGACTTAAAATGAAAAATGTATTAAGATTCCTAAGTTTGATCTTTGCCTCTATGTTTTCAGAGTGTCTTTTCCTTACCCATGAAGGCTGGGAGGAACTAAGCTTAGAAGTAGTTTCTAAATTCTCCCACACAAGAAAAATCAAGAAGCATTTTACTAAAACTGTGGTGACAACAGTAATTGAGTACTAGGCACTACTGAATGTTCAAATGTATTCTGCAGATAATTAAAACATAATACAGGTCTTAGAAGAACTCAGCCATCAGATTTGAGAGCTAAGAACAAGTAATTTGTGAGGATGTGGGTATGTGTGCAAAGTCGGAAGGAAAAGGAAAAAAAAAATAAAGTTTAGTTGAAACTGCTTGGTCATATTCGACCTGTCCCTTTTTCAAAATGGCAGGTGCATGTCAAGACCATTTCTCCTGCCAAGCACAGTGGCACAATACTGTTAATATTAGCACTTAGAAGGTAGAGACAAAAAGGGTCAGAATCAAAGCTAGCCTCAGCTACACAAGACCTTGTTCTTAGAAAAGAAATGAAAACATTCTACCAAGATTCTCTTTCCAAACTCAGCTAAGTTAAAACTGTCTTCTTAATTAGAAACGTCTTCTGGCTACTAATTCACATTCCTACGACTAAGAATTGAGGTAGTCTGCAGAAAATGAAGTTTCCTATCACTGCATAGTCCTCCTCTATATTTCAGGTTCTATCTAGGCAGTCCTGCTAGAAATGGCTGAATGTTCTAAGTGCAGTTAAAGAAGTAAGTAATGATGGCTGATCCTGTGACTTTTCTTCAGTAACAATGACCTTTACCTTCAGAAATCCATCCATTTTCATTTCATCTCTTCAGAAAAGCTGAGACATCTTATCATAAAAACTCATGGTATTAAGAAAAACGTGTACCTATAATTTTCAGCTAACAAAAAATTTTACCTTAGAAGTATTCTTTTTTAAGATTCTACTTAAGGGCTAGAGAGATAGCTCAGCAGTTAAGAGCACCAACTGCTCTTCCAAAGGTCCTGAGTTCAATTCCCAACAACCACATGATGACTCACAACCACCTGTAATGAGATCTGATGCCCTCTTCTGGTCTGTCTGAAAACTGCTACAGTGTACTCACATAAAATAAATAAATCTTTAAGGGAAAAAAAAAGCCTGTGTGTGTGTGTGTGTGTGTGTGTGTGTGTGTGTGTGTGTGTGTGTGTTGTGAGCATGCTCATATGAGTGGTCTAAAGAGGCCAGCAGAGGGCATCAGATTCCAGACAAGCATGCTAGAAATCAAACTCAGGCACTCTGCAAGAGCAGAAGTCTTAACCATAGTGATCTCTGCAGCCCTATAAACAAGTTTTGTAATTTGCTTATAAAAAAAATATCCTATCCTCACTATAAGTATAGAGCCTACAGTTCTAAAAAACTAAGGGGAAACTTGGACTAACACAGTCATAAATAAAAAAAAAAAAAAAAAAAACTAAAGTCTGTTCCAAAATACTTTGCTCCTCTTTAAATAAAGATTCCATGCAATTATAACAGAAATTTCAATCTTCTCAAAGACAGAATGGGAAAATGAACGTGGCATTCTATCATGTTAGGAAGGTAAAGCAACCCTTCTAAGTTCATATCAAAAAATATTTCCTAAAGCACTCAAATATCATGACCTCTAAAATCCCAGTGGAAAAAATAGATAAGGTTGACTTATGTACAACCTTCTTTGTAGTATTTTTACAACCTATGTTTAATAAATGTTTCCTTTTCTGCAATCTACTGTAAAGAAGAAAACATGCAGAAGTCAATCATAAGCATTATCTACATATGCTGCTCAAGCTATGTGCTGACAGGCATTCTCAGTGCAAGTGACCCAGAGGCAGAGAGCACCACACGTGGAGGACTCTGGACAGTTGCCTGGAGTGAAGTCAGTATTTTCCTCATTCTTCTGCTCTTGGCCTTTGAGTGCTTCTATGTCTTCCTCAGGTGGATGAATTACTACTCTGGGAATATCGTCCCTGTCAGGTGACACCAGTACTTCTGGGGCCTGCGGCTGAGTCTGTTGGGAACTTCTGGAGGCCAGGCGACTTAAGCTGGGGCTGGAGGGAGGACTGTTCTGGGGGGTGGGTACTGGGGTGGTACACCTTGAGCCTGCAGGGGTGCCAGATCTTGAAGAAGGAAGAAGATGACTGAGAAGAAGGGATAAAGGCGATTCTCCTCTCAAGGAAAGGTTTGAGGCAGACAGACCTGTTCGCAAAGAATGGCGGGAGGCTGACAGGCCGTCCCCTAAGATAAAACAAATAAGTAAAAAATGATGTTCATTAAGCTCAACTCAAACCACAAATTACAAGCTTCAAATTCCTCTGGGGGTTAGCAGGTCAGTCAGATCGTTACTTGTAACATCACTGAAAAGTTGCTAAACTGTAATCACTTCCCTGGCTTAACGGGTATTTTAAAAAATGTTTTTCTTAAATTTTACCAACATCTACAAATCATTATCTCTCAAAGAACCTATATTAGCATTACCTAATAATTAACTTAAAACTGGTATTAAATGTTTGTAACAGGGACTGACCAGTGCTCTTAAGCAAAGTTTAAAAATGCATGACAAAGCACAGGAATTATTTTTCAAGAAAATTATAGCCAGGTGTGGTGAATCTCTTAGTTCAAGGCTAGCCTGGTCTATGAAGCAAATTTCAAGCTAGCCTGGATTACACAGTGAGGCCCTATCTAAGAAAAAAAAAGTGAGAGAGACAAAGAGAATTGTCATCAAGTTTTAAATCAGTATTCCAAAGCACATGTCTTGCTTCTATCATAGTTCATCCAGTTATAAGCAACTATACACAATTGATAAATCAGCTAACTAAAAACTAAGCATTTAACAAAAGCAGTAAGAAATAAATCTCAAATATTTCAAAAGCATGGTAATATTTATACTTAAGATACCTGGTACTACTAGTAAGTGTAGCTTAAAAGAGAAAAACACTCTTTCTCCTGTAGCTTCTAAAAACCAAATAGGAGTTGCCTAAGAAATAAAACAATCTCTTGAACCTATGTAATCAAAGCTACTTGGTCAGAGGAGTCAAATATAATAAAGATAAAGAAGTGATAAACCTGTTTGTGTTTGGTCACTAAAATAAGCTAATAGAGACAACTGTTAATACATAAACAACTAATGTTTAGTTTTTAAAAGCTACATGCAGGAAATTGATTACATTATAATTATAATGCAATGAAATTAACATAACACTGAATTCAAAATCAGTCATTGTGTTATGATGAAAAGAAATTAAACTACAGAGAGAATAAAGAGAAAACATTGCAAAAAGGAATAAAAATTAATTCCTTCAGGTAAATAAACACACTTCAGCATAGTGGAGAACAAAATAAAAGGATAAAACCAGAACTATTCCATATATAGCTTCTTTCTAAATTAAACCTAAATCCTTTAAATGTACCATGTCATAATTTTAAACAGATTAAAAGACTCTGTCTTAATGACCAAATTAGATATCTTACACTGAGCTACAATAGCTGATGTCAACCCCTGACATACTAAGGCCTTACCCGTATGGCTGATAACTTAAAAACTACTTAGCAGCTATTCAGGGACAGAAAGAGCAGAAAGCTACTGTGTCAGGTCCCATCTGTCACAAATTGCAAGCCTCCTAGGTCTCCTGTAATTATGTCAGTGAGAAGCAGTAAGGACCCTGAAAAGCATCTGCATCTGGGCTTTCTAGGTTTTCCTATCTCAGTTTCATTTTGAGAGCCAAAGGAGAACCATCCTGGTGTATTCCTCCTTTAGAAAAAAGAAAAGAAAGCAAGGCAAATGTTCAACGTGAATTAGTTCTAGAAACAGACAGCTGACTGGCTACTAAAGTGCGGGAGGAATGGAGAAGTGGTTCATCATTAAGAGACTTGTTGCTCTTCCAAAGGAACGGAGTTTGTTTTCAGCACCTACGTGGTGACTCACAACCACCCTTAGCTCCAGTTCCAGGGGATCCAATGCCCTCTTCCAACCTCTCACTCATATGGAACACATAAATATTTGCAGGCAAAACATATACACAAATAATATAAAAGGAAAATTTAAAAAACAAAAACACTAAGTCCTACATAACCTATCATCCTCCAAGAGAGAAGGCAGAACTGAGTCTGACCACCTGGGTTTGACCCATTTTTAGTGGACTTGTCTACTTTTGTATAAGATATGTCTATCTTAAAAACCTTCCACAAAGCACATAAATAAGTGAAACCAGTTTCTAAAACACTTGTTTATGATTAGTACATTTAGCATATTTAGGAGGAAAAAATCATCAAGAAAAAAATCTGATGCAGGCATAAAGTTCAAACTCAGTCTTTAGAATTAAAAACATAAGATCATAATTTATGTCTCTTAAATAATTTGAACAAAAAAAAAACAAATCAAAATTTTTAAAAAGAAAATGTAATTTAGGGTAAGGGATAGCAATTTTATTTATGAACTACTTAAGAAAAATGAATGTCACTTTAGTAACAGTGAATGTTTTCTTCCCATCCAAGTGTTTTCTATCTCACACTGGTCTTGTTTATACAAGCCTGCAATCCCTGCAATTGGGAGTCTAAGGGAAAAAAACTCAAGTTTGAGGTCAGCATAAGCTACACAGTTTCAGGTCAGCCTGTGATAGATGAGTCTGTCTCAAAGAAACCAAAACAAGCAAACAAAAGAAACACTTAAGGAATAAAATTCTGGATGAATAAAAATGATAACAGTGTTAAAATACCACTTTTCTTGCAATACCTACTAACTATAACATACTGAAATGTCATTAGAGAAGTGTTAGCAAAAACTGGACACCACAACTGATCTCACCATTCCTTTCAAGCAAGTGAGGATCAGAATGTTTCTTGCCTATATCTGCAAAAGATCGAACCAGGGGAATCCGACTCGTAAACCTTTTCTCATTTTGATGATGATGTCTCTTCAGAAGAGCCTCTCGGACGTTCTCCCTTATGGAGTCATCTAACTGGCCAGATGCTATCATGTTGTCTAACACCATATCTAGTCAATGAAAAAAAATCAGTTATTTTTCTATATGAACACTATGAAAGCATATGCATAAAGTTAAATATGAACATCATCCATCCAACAAGAAATAACAAGATTCTTATTTTACTAAGTAGTGTATTTTAAAGAGGTTGCTTTCTTATAGTCAGTAAATTCTAATTAAAAAATGAAAGAGAAATAATAAATTTTATTTACTATTCTAATGGTACAGGCTTCTAAAGATTTCCTCCAAATGTCTGCGTTATGCTAGAAGCAGGGCAGTAAAGTGGTAGCTCTTACTCTGCCAGAGGTACAAAGCCAATGAAGAAAAGATCCCTGACACAGTAAATTCTGTCAAGAAATAGAAGGAATGGGAAAATAAAAGGCCTGCCTGACACCCGTGCCCTTCTATGAACCAATGTGATCCGACACTATTCTCAATGCATTGTATAAATATGTAAAAGTTTTAAAGGTATTTTACATATACACCTGTTCCTGGAATATATTATGTGTATCATGCGATTGCATAAGCCTGTAAAATTCTGAAGAGAACGTCACATCCCCTAGAACTGAACTGACAGCTGTGAGCTGCTATATGAGCACTGGACATCAAGACCAGGTCCTCTGACACACCACAGGTATGAAGGTTTCCAAAAATAAATAACAACATTCTTTGTTAAAAATAAAATAAAGTTCCATTTTGTGACAACTAAAAAATGAAAGGAGGACTTATCTGTCCATACTTAATACTCCAAACTTTAACTCAATTTTTCAGCCATTTATACACAAATGGGATGTGACAATTCAAAGATCTCTAGCAGTCAAATCTAACAGATAAAATTCAAGTATTTAAAGCCCACAAATTACAGTTAAGTTTTTGGGTTTCTTAGTAAGCCAAAATACTCCATCTATTGTTTTTCTCTGGAAGCAATCTGTACTGACAACATAGTATTTGGTTTACAACAAACATGATGCTGTTACTGAGGAACTGTAGATGAAAGTTATTAAATGATCACAACTCTTTTTCCACTTTTTCAACTCTAATTCCTTATATTCCTTCAGGTCTGTCGTGTTTGTTTCCACTGCTTTATCTAATATGAGCCTTACTACCTCACACAACTCCAAAGAAATAGCTGGACTTTTGCTTCTATTACCATCCCAACGCAGAGTAAGCCAGGATGATCGTCCCCAAGTACATGTCAGAATCACTCCTTCCCAGCTTAATCACCAAAACTTCCCACATAAAATCAATGTTTCAGGCCAGTAAGTCAAGGGTGACCTTAATCTGTCCCTTTTTTTGGGCAAGGGGGAAAATGAGCTCAGGCCTAAGCCTAAAGAACACCTAATTTTATTTAATTATATTAAATGGGAAAAAAAGTCAGTTCATTTATATAACCTGCTATTTCATCAAGAGTGCTTGCTCTCATATCCAGCATGACTGTTCCATTTAGGATACAACTCCTCAGTTCAAAGAGACTGTGCAAAGACAGAGTTGCCACATAGGGCTTACTCCATCGGTCACCACCATCTTCAACATCCTCTTCAAATTTCAGCCACCTAAATAAATAATATAGAGAAACTAAAAAATTGTGGACATTTTATTTATTTTACTGCCATAAACATAAACTTGAGTTTTAAAAAGAAAAGGGAAAAAAGTCACCACCAGAACAAAATGTGCTTCAAATACATTTCCACAAATTGGGCCAATGGTTTATACTGTATGTAGCCATTAAAACTGGATACCTGCATCACAAGATAAGCCTGAGGTTTAACAATATGTAAACAAGTCATCACAATTTGTTCCTTTGTGGGATAAACAAAATTGATAATAAAAAAATATAAGGCCACAAAAACAAAAGTACAGCATTTCATATCTTTATGTAAGATATTAACTTCAAATTGTTTAAAACAATCTGTAAACCCTTTCATAACATATTAAAGGAGAATATTCAAGGAAATATATTGAAAGCAAATAAAGAATTAAATGTCCAGGCATGAACGGGTAGCAAGTGACTTGTTCCTGTAAGTCCAGCATAAGTAGAGAGAAGCAGGAGGACTAGGGCAAGTTCTCGGGCAGCCTGGGCTACATCCTGAGTTCCAGACCAACCAGGATAATAAAACAAGACCCTGGCTCAGTAAATACGTAAATAAACAAATCACCACTGTAGCCTGTAATTTCGGTCATCAAACAGTGAGCAGTGTTACCTGGCTGTCTCCTTCCACTCACACTCCTCTCCATCTCTGTAGCAGAGCTCATCCATCTCTGTGAAGAGGTCATGGGGAATATGCTCCTCATCGTCATCTTCAGTCCCGAGGATGAACTGGACCCTCTGTGATGGTGTGTCTTAACAAAAGAGTACAGACATGCTGGGTACCGCTTGAAACAGAAACACTTCTGTGACGGAAAATGGATTTTGGTGGGGTGTAGTGGCTCATGTGTACAAACTTCAAGCTCTAGGCCAGCCTGGTCAGCATGTTAGGGAAGTCCTAGATCAGCCAGGACTAGACAAGTCTTACTTCCAAAACCCAAAATATACACAGTGAAACTTTAAGCTAACAATATGTACAAGCCAACTTTTCTCCTGTTCTAGAGAAATACTGCTGGCAGCTGGGGTTGATGAGGTCAGAATCATTGCAAAAAACATATTTGCAAAAAAGACAATAGCCCATTAAATAATAGAAAATCTTAAGGCTTTCTATTTTAAAAAATCCACCCTGCTGTACATGAGAAATGAATTTACACTAAAATTGAACCCTTAAGTAAACAATCCCCCAGGATGCAACAAACAGAATACCTGAGGAGGACAGTTTGTGACAGATGTGAAAACAAATGGCCAACTTCAGAAATGAAAGAGTTTTCACAGGTTTTATGTTGAATGAATGCCCAATGGCTAAAGCAATATTGCTATAGTCAACTGCTGTTCTCTTGAGATTTGCATGATTTATAATGACTTTATTACTAAAGAACTTTTTTTAGAGTCACTGTTAGTATATTTTTAACTTCCATTTCTGAGTATTCATTGCTACTAGTGAGAAAAGATTGGTTTTCCATTGTGACCAATGAATTCGTTCAGTCCCATAATTCTGCCACTGTTTAGATTAACTTCCTCTTGACCCTACATCTGCAGACTTCTTTTTTCCTTTGTCTTAACCAATGTGTGATCTCTCTCTCTCTCTCTCTCTCTCTCTCTCCCTCCCTCCCTCCCTCCCCCTCCTTCCCTCCCTTCCTCTCTCTCTCTCTCTCTCTCTCTCTCTCCCTCACACACACACACACACACACACACACAGAGTTAGGTGTACTCCAGTACAATGTGTATAAAGGTGATAAGATAGGATACTTCAGCCTTTTTCTAAGACACTTAAGACATTTGGCCAAGGATAGCTTTGAATGTGGTCCAAAACTGTAAACTTACATAAAATACTATGAAATTATTTGCTGTTAAACACAATTGCATAGTTCATAAGCATGAGCTTTGTAAATCACAATGTGTGTGGCAAACTCAAAACATAAACACAGAGATTATGGAAAGTTCAGCTTTATGAGTGCCTGTTCTTCAAGAATGAGGACCTCAGCTCAAATTCCCAGCACCCACATAAAAACCCAGGCACAGCTATGAACTAGGAAAGAGATCATATACTTCTGGGAGCTGAGCCTCAGAGCAATAAAGCAGAGAATGATAAATGACAAAGTCACAGAGATCCACTTGCTTCTGTATCCTAAGATATGCATGCCCAGTGATTTATTTTTCAATTACATATGTGTGATTGTGTGGGGTTTGCATGCATGTATATAAAGCCTACAGGGGCCAAAAGAGGATACTGGCTCCCTTATAGCTAGTTTATCAGGTAGTTTTAGCTGCCTGAGGTGGATGCTAGGAACTAAATGCATGACCTCTGATAAAGCAGCAAGTTCTATTCACTAGGCCGTTTTACCATTTTCTAGTCTTTATTTATTTTCTATCAGCTTGGTGTGTTTCACCTTTTCCCTTAGTCTCTTAAATTAGAATATAATATCACCGACTCCCACTCTTTCTAACAAAAAATGAATCAAATGGCCTAAGTAACTAAGCACCGCACTGGTAACACCCAAAGATTTTTGGTGCGGACAGTCTGGCTTCACAGTTATGCACAGCATGAAACCTGTGTGGTGCAAGTAATCTATGTCTGTTACCCTTACAGTTCTCACTCTCAACAGGACTAAAACACTGCACTACTTTTGGATTCTTCTTTAATCCAGACTCCTGAGAGGCCAGGCTCTGCCTTGTGTTGCCAGGCAAGAAAACAGTTCCTGAGGAACTAGCTTAGGCAAACACAGGGCTCACCCTTCCTCTCTCTTATCACAGTTCAGAGCCTGGGCTACCTACAGTTTCAGTGCAGGCCTAAGGTGAGTTAAAGATGATAGGTGCTGTAACTGCAGCTCGCTCAGAGTCAGTGAGCCCTGAGTCTTCAGACACCTTGATTAACATCATTTAGAAATCAATCCGCAGCACAGAAACTATTGTCAGACTATGTGCAATCACTAACAGCACTGGGATTATAAACGAGTGCCGTCATCACTAGGCTGTATGTGGGTGCAGGGACTCAAACTCAAGTCCTGATGCTTGAGCAGCCAGTTCTTTATCTACGGAGCCATCTCCATAGCCCGTAAGTATGTGCAGCTGTTAATCTCTTTTTAGAACAGAACAGGGAAAGCTGGATGTGTAAGAACTTTTACTCAGGAAGTAAAAGCAGGAAAATCTGAAGTTCAAGACCAATCTCTGCTAAACAGCAGGGTTTTAGCTCAGTTTCTGCTATAAAAGATTCCATCAACAAACCAAACGGCAACAAAAAGTATGAATGTGCTTTCCTACTAAGGCCAGGAAGACTGGCTCTTGCAAAGAAGGGTGAAGAGAAAACAAAGGGTCATTCTGCCAACAATGACCCTTGAATACACCACCAATGTGTGTATTTACAAGAATACATAAGTGCTCCAATAGAGTGGGCTTCAAGAAGCCTGACCCTCAGGCACACAAATCCAGACATTTGCCATACAGGACAGGGGTCTGCAGATATGGATACCAGGCTCAACACAGCTGCCTGGTGTGCATTTGTACACCAATACAAAAAGAATGATGATAATATTGTCAAAAAGACAGTAAAGACTAACCCTCAGGGGCTGGTGAGATGGCTCAGTGAGGTAAACACATAAGGATAAGAACTCTCCAAACAAATGCTATGCTTTGGTAACCTATGTTCCCGTAACTACATTCTAAAGAATCTACAGACAAATCAATGGGAACGAGAACCAACTGCTAAGTTTTCTCTCTTCCATCTGTCTCTCTATATCTGTCTCTCTGCTGCCCCCCACCCCAACACACACCACACATACATACCACAGATTTTAGTCTAGGGGAACTATCATATACTGCTGATGAAAATGACTGCAGCCACTTTGAAAGTCACTCTAGAGGTTGCTCAAGAAAAACAAAAACAACAACAACAACAAAAAACAAAACAAAAACCCCACATAATCTATCAATATCACTCTTATCAATACCCAAAGATCTCTAGACCCTGCTAGAGAAATGCTTGCCCATCTATGTGCATTACTGCTCTAGACACAATAACTAGTAAATTAAAATGAACCTAGATGTCTGTAAGGAAACTGATATATCTATGCTATGTGACAGAATATTACTGAGCTATAAAGAAAAAAAGTAGTGAAACGTTAAGTAAAAAGATGGAACTTCTTGGAAAAACTTTAAGCCATCAGTAGAAGGCAACTTCTTCCTACCATAAGAAGGAGATTCCCGTCCATCTTCTTTATCTGAATCTTTGTCTTTTCTTCTCCGGTGGTGATGTTTGTGCCCTCGATGCTTGTGACGCCGACGGCTCTCTTTACTAAATGGTACATGAACACCAACATATACAGCTCGATGACCTAGTTCAAGTTTTTAAAATATGTTACTGGTTTAACCAAAGTGAAACTATAACATTCAAGAAACAAAGAATTACATGTAAGCTCAAAGTCAGGACGTCAACAATGGCTGTCTTTGATTATTGACTTTATAAGTGTCACATGTTACAGTAGACCTTTGCAATACTTACTGATCATTAAACCAGCTACACGATTACTCCTGTTAGCATCCACTTGTTATCTAAACTCAATCAAGAGAAGCTACATATACCATACAATATACAATACAATATAGGATAAATGTATTTTATCTTAAAGGGGAGTGGTAACATATATACCTATAATTGCAGAACTCAGGAAGTTAAGGCAGGAAGAAGAGTTCATGATTAACCAGGGCTTTAAAGAAATAGAAAGCAGGTAAACAAAACAAAAACAACAAAAAACTATGTACTTATAAAAAATAAACAAAAATACCTAAGTGTTTAAGTATACATTCACAAATACACCTATATAGATTATTTTACCTACATTCAAGTTTGTAGGCATCCTTAGTATATGTCTTAAGGGTTATTAAGTACCTCATGTGTCATAATACAATAACAATTAAGTAAATGTTTGTTTACCATTTTTTCATTGTTTCAAAAGGTTTTCTTTTGTTTTGATTTGAATAACAACAAGCTTCAAACATAAATAAATTATCCAAAAACATCAATCAGTGATAGAAAGATGGTTCAGGGGCCAAGTGCTTATTTTGAGACTTTCCAGATTTATACCCAGCAACTACATAGAAGCTCAAAACCATCTGTAACTCCATTGCCAGGTGATTCAAGACCTCTTCTTCTAACCTCTGTGGACACCAGTATAACATGATACATATATACACATAAGGGTAAAACACATAAAGAACTAAATGTATCTTTAAAAATATCTACACTTTATATACACACTACACACACACACACACACACACAGAGTAGCAGCATGTAACACCATTACTGTGCTTTTAGAATAAGAAAAGTTACTACTGAGAAAATAGTATTCTTTGTATTCTAATCCCTCTAAGAACAAAAGGTAGTCTGAATGAAATGGACTGGTTACATACATACAGCAACAATACTATGTCCACTACTGAGAGGTGACAAACTTATTTCTTCAAATAGCTTAAACAATTCATTATTTAAAAGTTGTATTGCTTTGCTGAATACAAAGAGATGAACTACAAATTTAAAATATAGGCAACTACAGAAAGAAAAAAAAAAAACCTCTTGACACTGACTTGCTTCTTGCCTTTATATATAAAATAAAATATGCTGAACTATTAGGCTAATACTCTTCATTCAAAAAAAAAAAAAAAAAAAAAAACCTCTTAAGATAGTCAGGAAATAAGTACAATAGAAAACTTTGTCCTGAGACTTTCAGTTGAGGATTGGTTTGTTGCTGTATTGCAACGATAACTACTGGCCCCGGAGATATGGTTGCCTTAGGGACAAGAAAACCTCATGTATATCAAATGATATTGTGTAACCTTGCTCCTTAATGTAAAACTATTGATTGAATAAAGATGTCTGTAGCCTATTTACAGCTAGGCAGAAGAGAGCTGTGTGGGGCTTCGGTTCCCGGGTTTGGGGTCTGAGGAGAGACACGAGGAGACTGGAGAGGGAAGAGTGAAGAAGGAGGAGATAGCATGGGGTAAAGGATCATGAGAACTGGCTGTCAGGGCTGCCAGTCAGAGTGAAAGCTTCCCAGGTAGAATATGGCAAGTCATACCTCAGGGTTGCTGACATGGACAGAGGTAAGACAGCTCAGAGGACTCAGGTCTCCCAGCTCTAGTGCTGTTAAGGCTTATTACAAACATAAAGGTTTTGTCTTTTATTTGGAAACTGAATGATCAAAGGTAGGGTAGAAAGCCTCAGTTAATTTTTACCATAATAACAAATTTCTGTTCTCATTTTAGCATTTGACACTGGGTCTTGCTAGGTTAGCAATGAACTCAGAATCCTCCTGCCTCTGTGTGGCAATTGGGATTATAGGAATATACCACCATGTCTAGCCTCATAAATGAGACTTAAATGTACACTTGATCCTTTCCAACTACATTTGATCCTAGTCATTTGTCAATTCCCTACTTACAAATCCGCTGACTCAGTATCAATCAAGTAAATGAAGCTAGGCCTTGCACAGCCCATTATCCAGGTACTTGGGAGGCTAAACTGTAAATTCAAGGCCAGCCGGGTATATTACCTACTTTTCTCACATCAGCTTTCTGGATGCTGAGACCAAATACATGACCAACAAATTTTTAAAAAGGAGAATTTATTTCAGCTTAGTTTGAGAGCATACATATTAAGTGTATTAAGTTCAGTAAGGCATGACAGCAAACACATAAGGGTCTTGCTTATCTGAACAGATCAGAAAACAAATACAGACTTCAAAAACTCAGCTGTGTCCTCCATTTTCCTTGCCATCCTATTGCTGTCTTTCTTTCAGTCAGGGACCCTAGGCCATAGGATAGGATTACTAACATTAGAGGTAGGTGTTCCCTCTTCAGTTACAACTCTAGAAATACCCACATAGATATACTCACAGATGTGTATCCAAAGTGCTTCTAAAAAGTTGACAATAAAGACTAACCATCAGGGGCTGGAGAGATGGCTCAGAGGTTAAGAGCACTGACTGCTCTTCCAGAGGTCCTGAGTTCTGTTCTCAGCAGCCACATGGTGACACAGAACCATCTGTAATGAGATCTGATACCCTCTTCTGGTGTGTCTGAAGACAGCTTCAGTGTATTTATATATAAGTAATTTAAAAAAAAAAAAAAAAAAAAGACTAACCATCGGACCTAAGCTACACACCAAGTTCTTGGGCAGAATGAGCTACACACAGCAAGGTCTTGTCTCAAAAAAAAAGTGTGTTTAGTAACTGAGCAACTTTTAAAGTAAAAATAACCAGACAAACATCTCCTAGTACCCAAGCACTCTGCCTAAAATCCTAAGAACTTGATACAATCCTACAAAAATTAAGACTCAATTGTTAGGAAAATTTTACCAGAACTTACAGGTTTAAAACTTAATTATTCAAGGTCTCTTCAGGGATGATAGGCATGCTTCTGAACTAAAGCTGTGACAGTTGTACAATAGCACGTCAACAATGAACTAAATACGCTTAAATGGTTAATTGTACATGTAAGTTAGATCTCACTAATATAAATAACTGTAGGTAAACTCAGTGATTTTACAGCCTTACTTTATTGAAACTATAAATGAAGAGTCAACTCCCCACTATTGGCACACCAACCTAATATACTAAGACAAAAAATTCTATTAGTTTATAGCAGAAAGTGTAGAAAAAATTAAGAATAGACTAAAGCTCAAGGATGTGAAGATGGTCTTAACTCTGTGGTATCCTCTGCTATACTACATGTGGTACTCGTGGACTTTTAAGTCATTTCCCAAGCATTTTGCCTCATGCAGATATAAGCCCAGCACGCAGGACTGAGAGGCAAGAAATTCAGAATAAAATGCAAAGGACTCCATCTCTTTCTTAAAAGCAATAGATTAAGTGCCTAATACAGGATTGGAAATTTTTAACACAGATAAAGTGTCTATGCAAACTTTTCCATGAACATAAATGTAGCCAACTGCTGCTCCACATTAATTCATCAATAACATGATATAATGTTGCGTGGGTCCTTGTGCTGTGGTACATACTTCACCTCAATCTGCAAACTGTGGACCACTGTACAAAGTACAACCCACTCACTCCTCCTCAGTGTCACAACCACCAGGTCAGAATGAGAAGCCCACACTGATTAGAAGAGCCTGAGGAGACACAGCAACCAAAGATTCCACATATCTCAAACTGTGTTGACTGTGTCACCTAGGGTACTCGGAACAGAAAAGGCTATTAGTAGAAAGCCAGTCAATTCAAACAGAAGCTGTAGCTGAGGAAACTAAGTAAACACATCTCTCGTTTTCCAGAGTTAGCTTTTGTATTTTCACAAATGGTATGATTTAATATACTTAATGTTAGATAAGCCTGTGTAAGGTGTACACAAAAATATTCTGTATTGTGAATGCTGACATTCTATAACTCCAAAACTATTTCTAAAGCCAAAGGAAGAAAGGAAACTATTTAATAGGATTTCTTCCCACTTAGGGAGGATAAAGAACTCACTTGCTGCATAATTCTAAGTGGCGGTTACTATAGCACCACTAAAATGAGCCACTGATGACAACTAGTGACACTGTGGCTTAAAATATGGAATCCCAGCCAGGCCACCAAATCCATGGGAAAGGAAAACATCTTCTAACCATTACCTTTCTTTTTGCCAAATAATGGTAACTGTCAATGAGGTGGGAACGGCTTTCTGAAATCTATCTGTGCCAATACTTCAAGAAAGTAACCATCAGGAAACAGTCTGGTCATAGAGATGAACACCTGCCACACTATTACCCATTGCACTACATTAGACACATACTCAATAGTCTTCTAAGTAAATAACATTCCCAGAAGCAGTAAGTAAAAGAAAAAAACGCTGACAAGCATTATGTGCTCACTCCCCTACTAAACATAAGAAATTATTTTAAATGAACTTACTTTCTAATTCTTCTTTTTCAAACTTGGTGTTCACGGTTGAGCTAGTTTTGCCAAGATCCACAACAGCTTCTTCATCAGGACCCTAAAAACAAGGCATTCTCCTTTACTGTAGTCCAATGCACATGAGGACCTCGTCTTCATTATTTCAAAGAGCCAAAAGCAAATGCCTTCTCACAAGTACTGAGAGTGACCATATCTCTTTTTAAAAGAATTTACAGGAATTTTTTATACCCCCAATTATAATTTTGTGGTAAGAATTGAAGTGACAGAGTAATAAACCTGTTTAAAAAATACTAAATTTATCCTCAAATAAAATACACCAAGACCAAAAAAAAAACAAAAAACAAAAAAAAACAAAAAACCAGAAATGTTATGTGAAAGCATTGCTGCTATAAATGCCAGATGGAATGCTTATTTGGACATTTGCTCCAAAGTTCTATAGTGAAAGGAAAACAACGACTGCAGTGAATCACAGTCAAACGCGACACTGCCGAAATAAGTGGTGGACTCAATGTGGGCTCATTTTTACTTGTAGTTAACAAACAGCAAGTAAAAGTTAGAACTTCCCATTTCCCTAAAAAGGAAAAGCCAAAGTTGTAGCCTCCACGGAAATTCTGGTTCATGATGTGAAATTAAGCCTTAAGTCTAAATTTCACAAAGCTCCCTTCCCTAGCACTACTGTTTGTATTCTAATGAGAAAAAAAAAAAAAAAAAAAAAAAAAAAAAGATGTGGATTTGGTAACTATAACCCCCTCCATTAAATAAGTCATACTAAAAATTTTAACTGCCCTTCAATGATTACATGTTTAAGTTCTCACACGTGCAATTGACAAGCTCTCTCCTGAACCTAAGAGACCAAGGCCGTGTCCTCAGAGGCAACATACTGTCCACACTAAAGGGATTAACTGCTCTCATCCAAGCTTTCATTTAGCCTGCACAACTGCCAGGATAAGAAACAAAGCAATATAACTGCCTCCTGACCTCAAACAAACAACACAGCTCTACTTACATGTTCAGATGTATTAACAAGGCTAATCAGCTTGCTCTAAAACCTACCCGGCAATTCACTACTTTCTTTATATTTACATTACATTTATTTTACTACTATATTGAGTTGAAATATAAATATACTCTACCATTTTAAATATTTGTCTGAGAAAAATATTTTCAGCTGCACAAAAAAGTAGAATCCTCAGAGAATGTGGATGGTCGCCCCCTTTCCTGATCGACTCAGTCTATTCCTGGGAGACTATACCATACAAATCGCTATCACTTCCAATCTTAATGTAGTGGGCTATTCTTTTTCTGACAAGATATCACTGTGCAACCATGGTTGGCCTGTACACTGTAGGCTGGTCTTGAACTCTGAAAGACCTGCCTGTCTCAACCTCCTGCAAAACACCAGACCTAGAATTTCCACTTATAAAGAAAAAAAGAAAAGAAACAAAAACCAGGTCACTTGTAAGAAGACAATCTTAAACTAAGAGATACAATGAAACCGTTTGGGGGAGCTATAAGATGGGAGTGTAGCTATGTAGAATGCTTACCTAACATGCACAAGGCTCTTTGTGATACACACAGAGACACAAACTGGGTAGGGGGAATTAAATCTGAACACTGAAAGTAGGTTTTAGGATAGCAAAGACCTTTAATACCAACCAACCCTTGAGAGGCAGAAGTAGGAGACCCTTGGAAGGACTTTAGGGTACAAATTGCATTCAAGGTTACCTTGAAAGTAGATCTAAATACATACTTAGGAAAGTTCTCAATATTAAATTACTTGGTGCAAAACCAACTTACAAGGTATAAATAAAACCACAGAGATGTTAAAATCTATTAAGCCAGTTTTGTTCCCAAATGTTTGTTTTATTTGCATTTACTAATAAGAGAAGGGAAAGGTTTGATTATTATTATTATTATTATTATTATTATTATTATTATTATTAGCTGCTCAGAAAATGTGTCTGAAAGAAAACAGAGGCCAAACATCATCTAGTTGCTATTACAGTTCTCAAGTGTAACTAGCATAACAAAATAAAAATAATTTTATTAGAAAGTTTTTGACAGTTCTTGAGACTGAACCTATGACCTTTTCATGTTATACAAATGCTCTGGCACCAAGTTTTAAGTAAAGGGGGAAGGAGGGAGGGAGGGGCTTAATTCTGTAACCCATATTAGCTTTGAACTAATGACAATCCTCAAAGTCCCAAGTGCTAAAATTAAAGGTATCAAGCATTAAAACCAACTTAAAGATACTTTTTTAATCTAAAAATATTACAGACATGAAGCTAGGTGTGTGGCTCAGGAGTAGTATGATTGCTTACTTGAAATATAGAGGCAAAAGAATCAAAAGTTCAAAGGGTCATCTGAGGCTGCATAATGAGTTCAGGGCTAGCCTGGGTTATATGAACGCTATCCTTAACACACACACACAAACTTACAGCACTGACCAAAGAACAGGAAACAAATAACAAATATTTATTTAGACTCTCTTTCCTAGTCTCTCAACTGTGAAACATGAGTAGTAAAGATAGCACCTGTATGGGCTATATTAATTGGCCATCTGGCTATATGATTAAAAAATAATAATAATACAACAAAGATATAACGGGTACATGTGGCCACAAACTGAAACTCCCAGAACAAAGGCACTGAGTGTTGAGGTTTGGTGTTGCTATGTACTGTAGAGCTAAAATCTGTGCTAAATTCTGTACTGACGGTCTAGTTGCCTACCTACCAGCGAATTCTCAAGTTCACCAGCTTTTGTTGTACAAACCCTGTTCCTTAATTTTAAACGAATGGTTAAATAAAGATGCCTACAACCTATATCTGTGCAGAAGAGAGATAGATAGGGCTTTGGTTCCTGGGCCTGAGCACAAGGAGGAAGACAACACTATGAAAGTGGATCAAGAGACCATGGCCATGAGGACCAAAGGGTTGGAGTAGGAGTGGCCTAGATGAAACACGGCAAGTGATCTAGACAAGAGTGTAGAGAGTTGATACCTGCCCAGCTCTATTTAAGGCTTAGAAATATAAAGGTTTTTTTTTTTTATCTTTTATTTGTAAATTAAATGTTCTAAGCTGGGATAGAAATCTCCAATTAGTGTTTATTACTACAACTGACTATCTGAAGGAAATAATAATTTCTCCTAAATGCATGGCTTTTAGATGTGATCATTTTGGAATAATGCCTTACACCATTTTTAATACACAACAAATTAATACTCCATGCAAAGTATCATTTTGTGTTCTTTTTAAAAGTTGACATAAAAATATACGTACATATTAAATGTTTGTAATGAAACTGTCACTGAAGACACACTACTGAGCAGAGCTTGGGAGTCCTACTAGCATTTCATCTCTTGTATAAATGTAATTTTTAAATATTCCCCTTTCAATGTCAACTATTTTTAAATGTTCACATAGAAAAGACCCTTTCCACATTTTTTGCTTTTATGAACGTAGTAGAGTAGTAAAGTAGAGCAGATGCTTTTTACAGTCCACAAACAGGTGTGGTGACCCCCAACTACAATCCCAACAACTGGGAGGCTAAGGTAACTGGAATAAATGGGAGTTCCAAACCAGAATCAGGTATAGTTTAAGGTCAAAGTACGTAAATAAAACATAAATCCTAACTAATGGGTACATACATGTAACTTCCTTGCCAGCAGAAATCTTTCCATTTATTTACTATTTTATTTATAGAGGGAGAAAAAGAGGAAAGGGGGAAGGGAAATGGGGATGGAAAGAGGGAGAAGGAGAAAGGAAGTGGGGAGGAAGGAAAATAAGTCTCATTTCCTTAAGGACTTGGAACTAAAAACTCAATTCACTTAGCAAATACCCAGGGCACGATTTGAATATTACACCACAAACGGATCAATGAATGAAAACTGATTTCCCACTTCAATTTCCTTCCTCCCTTCCTTCCTTCCATTCATATTATAATCTAAAAGATGAAAGAAACACAAAGTTGAAGTTCAATCAAGTTACTAATAAAAGAACTATAGTCAAGAGCCAGGGCATCAAGGAATGCCATTATGTGAATTCTTGATTCACTAGACTACATGTCAAGGTCACTTGTCATACACACAGTATTTCCTACTTAATAACAAATTCATGAAATCACTTAATTATCCTGCAGGCTAAACAATAAATTACAAAAGGTAATAAC
The DNA here is from genome assembly GCF_963924665.1 of Micromys minutus. Lineage (NCBI taxonomy): Eukaryota > Metazoa > Chordata > Mammalia > Rodentia > Muridae > Micromys > Micromys minutus. The sequence continues at coordinate 6,329,956 of NC_137981.1, read as the reverse complement.
TACATATGGTTTATTTTCCACTGAATTCTCAGCATCAAGCAATATCTAGGCCCTGGGAAGTTCCTTATTAGTTAATGGATTTAATGTCCAATATGTTTCAAGGTATAAAACATTATTAAAAACTTATATTAAGATCACTTAAAGATTCCTTCTGGGAACTAGAGAGGTGGCTTAGCAGTTTAAGGGTACTTGCTGAGTGGGCTAGAGAGATGGCTCAGTGGTTAGGAGCACTCAGAGGTCCTGAGTTCAAATCAGAGCAACCACATGGTGGCTTACAACCTTTTATAATGAGATCTGATACCCTCTTCTGGTCTGTCTGAAGACAGCTACAGTGTACTTATATTTGTTAATATAAGTATAATTAACATAAATATAAATTAATAAATATTTAAAAGAAGAGTACTTGCTGCTCTCCTAGAAGACTAACACCCATATCAGGAAGCTCAGAACCACTGTATAATTCCAGCTCCAGGGAATCTGATACAGGTTCACATGCATACACCCATATACCAGATTATACACCTACACATAATTAATAATAATAAATCTTTTAAAAGATACCTTCTAAACATAGAGCACAAACATACTTTAAGAGGTCAATTTATATTTTTAAAAGATCAAAATCAGCATAGTGAAAATTCAATTCACAACTGAGAATCCTGGCCAAAAAAAAAAAAAAAAAAAAAAATTGAACAAATTGTTTGTTACTAAAATTACATGCTATATATGTACATAACAGATTTTAGTAATTAATTCTCTTGCCTGAAAAAGTAACATTTACAACACATACTTTTCTTGGTCAAATTATTAAAACATGGGACTTACTTATAAGGCACTAAAGAACAATATGTTAAATTACTTAAAATATATTATAAACCTGGTATAAGAGCTTTTGACACCAAAGTTGGTAAAAGCAATTATTAGTTAAAAGATACAACAGAGATTCTCATTAGAATTTTTTTTTCTATCACCTAAGACATGTGGCTACAACCCAAGAGCAAGACTTCCATGGATTCCGATTTTAAACATGTAGAGTAATTTCAGCTACCGGCTTCTAAACAGGGTTGATATGACAATTTCTTTCCTACTATTTTAGCCACCTGTTTTTAATTATTTGTTTCTGAGATTATAGGATATTGGCATCATTCCACCCTTCCCTATACTCCCTTGTGGCAAAGATGTTGCAAACGTTCCTAACTTTACACAGGCTTTACACTTTAGCAGATGAATTCTACAGCCAAAACTAAGGGGATGATAACAGTCTAAGCCAGTGCTGATAAATACCATACTTCTGCAAGATTCACTATTAAGCTTAGAAATACTAAAGTATGCAAATAAAACACAAATCCTAGGTATCCTAATGGGTACCCACATGTAACTTCCTCGCCAGCCGAAATCTTTCCATAGTAATATTGACAGGATAGGTCTTGTTTTTGACAGTGCAGTAAGTAAATCCCTTGAAGAGTCCAGGGACAGTGAGGACACATCTGATTGAGGTCACTGTGCTTTATACAGATGAACTCTTCTAAGTTGCTTTTATGGCACAGCCAATCACTGTCTTCCACATTACCTAATCTTTCAAGCTGATAACTACAACTTAGGGTCAGTGCACTAACCAGTTGTAGACTGTAACAAACACATCTAGAAATACTGAAAGAAGCCAGGTGTTTCTGCAGTCTATGCACTTGGGAGACAGAAACAAGAGAATCGAGAATCCAAAGCCAACTACATAGTTCACGCCTAACTGGGGAGGGTCCCATGAAACTTTATCTTTAAAAAAAAGTGTAGGAAAAGAAAGGGAGGAGTAAAAGAAGAAATGATAAACTGAAAGAATGCAGCAACCAGTTTAAAGGAAATTTCTCTACATTAGAATAAAGAGAATATAGCCTAAATATTATTTGTAACTATAAATGTGTGTGGATATATAAATGTATGTCTGTACCTTAGTGTATTTTTGAGTAAGCAGGTGACCAGTAAGCTTGTTACTTAATTTAAGCAAAAGCCAAATATTTTTATCCAGAACTTATTTTTAAAGATTACTAAATTTATAGCAAATAATCTTTAACTTCAACTGTATTATTAATAGGATTGATTATCATTACTATAATTTATGTAACAACTTAAAGGGAAGACAGAAATAAGTCGCACAACTCCAACACTTGGGACTCAGAGCTCTTTCATACTCTTATTACTGGAGGAGTCAAGGTGCTTTTGCTTCTAAGAATTACATCTATCTTTACCATAGCAAAAATAAAACTCAAAAAAAAAAAAAAACCCAGTTTATTCAGAATAACTTAATAAAACATTATAAAAATAAATGATAGCTTATGTAGCACCTTAATGGAAATAAGTGTATCAAAACCTGTCCAAACTTCAGTGAGGATAATTTTGTGGGTTTGTTCATTTGAAACAAATTCTCCCTGTGTATTCTAAGCCAGCCTCAAACTTTTGATCCTCTTGCCTCGGCATCCCAAATGATGGGATGATAATGGTATACCACCACACATAGCAATTACTTTTTTTCCATTGACAATGGATACCCTTCTTTGATTCTAAATCATTTTTGTAAAGTTAAACCTAAAGTTTGTAAAGTGAAACCTAAAGCAAATTCAAATGAATATGGCATATATTGTTATTAAAACTCACTTGGATTCTCGTCTTGCTTTTTGTTTTGGTGTGTGCATCTATGAGAGGAGGGGAGACAGACAAAGTCCTTCATTAAGTTGAGTTTGACATTTTGGATAGACTGGAAAGCAAGTGAGTCTCCAAAGATCTCCTGTCTCTGGACACTAGCACTAGACTCACAGATACACACCAGCTCTGTGTTTATGTGGATGAGGGGAATCCAAAGTCGTCTTTGTGCTTGTATTGTATCCATGCTACCCACTGAACAGTTTCCTCAACCCCTGTTTTAAAAACAACTTTTAAAAAGGTATTTATTTTATAGACTAGAATGCTAGATACAAGTCCCAACAATCTTCCTTATTTAACTTCCCAAGTGCCCCAGGTCTAGTTTTTGCAATTTGAATGGGTATGACACTGGGTATTAGTGCCATTCTAAATGTTGTATTTCATGACACAGTAAGAAAATTAAAACCATACATGTTTCAATAAAACCATCATCATGTATGATAAGGACCAAGTGCTGATCTGGAAAGGGGGAAGGGTACCCCAAAAGCTATTCCCTGACTGTGGGATATATGTTCTAGCTGGGCTGCCTTGACTGACCTCAGTGAGAGAAGCACCACCTAGCCTCACAGTGACTCTAAATGCCAGGATGGAGGGACACCCAGAGGTGAGGGGAGGGGTTTGTGGGAAGGGGACCAAGAGTGTAAAATGAGTAAGTAAAAAAATAAAGTTATATTTTTTAAAAAGGGAAAGAGAGCAACCAAGTATTGAGAAATACTAGTGTCAGGCTGATAGACACAAGTTTTCCAAAATCCTTTTTGTCTGAAAGTCCAGATTACAGAAACAAAACAAAACAAAAAAAAAAAAAAAAAAAAAAAAAAAAACAAACAAAAAAACAAAAAGGCTATTACTTGTCTTACTTACAGGGAGGATCTCTTCATTTATGTTTGAGAAAATACTTATCAACTGCTATACTGTCAACTGTTCAAGTAAAAATAAGTGTTGTACAAGAAAACAGTAGAAGTGATCAACATGCATCAAGGCCCAAGGTTCAATGCCTAGCCCCAACTAAGTAATTCACTGTTCATTCACTCATCTACTTAAGAAACCATGTCCTACTTCTAGAAGCTATTCATTCTTTACTGAGCTGTTCAAACATTTTTAATTTCACAAGGGTTCTTTAAGTTACCAAGAACGGTCACTATAACACTATAATACTTCCTATTGTTACTTTAATAAAATCCTTTTAAATACATAAAAGTGAGCTAACAAACTTTTTTTCTATGTGCTTCCAAATACTACAAAACAAGTCTTCAGGCCTTGAGCTACTGAACATGTGAAAATGGCTGTAAAAATCAGAGCACATAATCCACATACTGTAAAGTCAACTAGCATTTGTCTCTGCACTGTTTGTTTGAAGACAGTCTTGCTATGCAGCCCACTCAGAACTCAAACTGCTAAATTCTGTTTAAAATACACTGAGTCCTAGGACAGGAGTACATATATGTAATCCTAACAATATGGAAGCAGACACAGGAGAAGCAGCATTGCTAATTCAAAGTCATTCAAAGTACCAGAACAGTCAAGGCTATACAGAGAAGATTCTGTCTCAAAACAACAAGAGAAGACTATTTTGAGGCCTAGAAAATTATCTTGAAAAATAACTTAAAATAACATTGTCTTATCTGCATTTACCTCAGTAAATATGACACTCTTGTTTGGATGCTTAGTAGATATATGGGTATTGCCCAGTGCTTTTCTATTATTTTATTCAATCTAGTGGATTCAGCTACCTAAAAATCTTAAAGCAGCCTGCTTCTCCTTTTACTTTTTCTGATCATCACAGTTCAAGCCTCTATCTTCACTGGCCTGGAAAATGCGGTAATTTTCTAGATGGCTTCCAGCTTCTACATAATTGTCTCTAGAGTTGTCTTGAGGAGACAGTGCTGTCCCCAATTAACATCCACAGCTCTCAGAATGAATCCAAGCCAAAGGTCTACCTTACTTCACCACTGTCTGTGGCCTACTTCACTATTTATTTACATGTATGTGTGTTTTGCCTACATGTATGTCCATGCAGCACATGCATGCCTGGTTGTAGGACATTAAGAACTACCATAGATATGCTTGGAATAGCGCCTAGTGCTCTGAACACTGAGCCACCTCTGTGTCCTTTTCCTTCCTGTTCAATACCTCAGCCATTCTCAACTTATTAAACTTGAACGTATTAATTTTTTTCTATTCCTGTGAATTGGAATACTGTATCTCTGCTCCTTGATAAACATTATTAGATAATTGGGTGAATAAGAAATAAAGTCTGATATTGAAGAAAACCAATTCTATTTATTACTTCTTGAAACAGGTACTTGTTTTATAGTTCCTATTGATTTTCCAAATGAGTCATATCACCTGCATTCACTTAAATCTCCCTAAGATTCTATGAAATTCCTCTATTATTACACCACTTATTCTTCAAATATTCTCTTGAGACAGAGCTTCACTATGTAGCTCAGACCGGCCTCAAGTCCAGGTTACTTTCCTAATCCTTAACTTCATCTGTTTTCTCTCATAAAACTTACTTTTGTGCTAACAAATATGAGAAGAGGCATGTAATCACCCAGACCCAAATCTCTGGTCTGATGACCTCCAAGTTGTTTTTCTTCACCTCCTACTTTCTGTAACTAATAGTTCTGTAACTATCATTAGGGCCCCACACATGCTAAGAAAGAAGAGTCCCAAACTATAATCCTGTCTTCTTTTACTTTTTGTTATAAAATAGGGTCTCAGTAACTTGCCCAGAGTGGCTTTGAACTCACTCTGGAGTCTCTGGGGATTCAACTTGTGATGTTCTTCAGCCTCCCAGGTGGCTGGAATTACAGGTCTGTGCCACCAGGCCCAGCCAGGAGGTAGTTATATTTTTATATTGTTAGAGAATATAAAAAGTACTGGGAACATGTTTGAGATCTCTGTACTTTGAAGAATGTTAAGTAAAATATTTGCTAAAATTATCTATAAATGTATTTGAAACTTTAGCTTATAATCTGTTCAGCATGGAGACTGTTGCACTATGAATTATCATTTGATTATGAGTTGTTAAAATAAATTTCCAAAAGAATCTTCAAAGACTAGCTTTGAATGCAGGCATCAAACATCTGCTCTAATTTGGTAAAGACCTGACAGCTGACCTGCATAACAATTTGACAATGCTTTAATCTAAATTCTTATTTTATTACTATTTCGAATTTATTAATTCTTATCTCGGTAAGAAAACAGAAATTCTTCTCTTGATTTTTCTAGATATTAGCACCTTTTTTAAACTTCCCAGATTCTTTCTGAGAGCACAAGAAACGATGAGCAAACACTAGAAGGCAATGAAGACAGGGTCTCAGGGAGCAGCCACCTCTATCCAACCTTTGTCTCTGACATGCATTTCTTTCTCAGGTCCACCAGAAACCATTATCTCCACTGGCTTCAGCTCCCTGTTTTCTCACAACTGAGTCTCTACTCCAGACCCTTCTAAATAAGGTTAAGATTACAGATTTTAATTAAACAGATTAGTCAGATAACTGGATTGCAGTAGAATGCATGTCTGTCTGTAATCCAGCACTTAAGCTGCAGCAGGCAGGGGGATCCAAGCTGTGTTAGCTGCTAGGAGTGAAGTGGTGGCCGTAAGACTGTGTCTGAAAACTGACTATGAATGTGTTGGATGTGTTGTGCCACCTTTTAATTTTTTATATTTTGAAAGAGTTTGTAAGAACTTGTGATGACTTCTCGAATTTCCTACTTTTTGAATAAAACAGCTAAGCAAAGTAAAAAGTTGAATGAGGGCTAAATTTATTCTGAATGAATCTCAAATCCTTAGCAAACTGGAGACAAAGTCTCCCAAACGCAAAAATATTCCCAAGAGACACTGTACCCTGCAGGTACAACACGTGCAAAAATAACCACGGCTGTTCCTCCTGGATAAACTGACAACTGGAGTAGGCCCCAATGAGGAATGTACCATGACACTAGGGGCCAACTTCGGTCACAAAGAGGGTCCACAAACCCCAAATCACAAAATTAAAAGCAGATGAACTATAAAAGACTTATTTTTACTATAAATATGAACAGTGATTTAACCTGGTGGCTGTATTTCTCTTAGTCCCCAATAATTACACAGATAAACCAATTATTTAAAACTGCACCTCAATAGCTGAGCAATTAAATGATCTACCTTTACTTTCTAAAACTAATCTGGCTACCTTCCAGCCCCAAGCCATGATACTTATTATTGATCTGGCTCTTTGAGCTTCAGATGTGTTTCCATGATCTCTCTCCAGACCTCTTCCTTATGGCTCCACATCCTCCATTCTCCTTGATGATCTAGATAGATCTTCCTCTCTCCCCTCTCTCCTTCCTCTGGTTGGCAGATGTACCACCCTATTCTGTATTCTGCCCAGCCATTGGGTAATCCACATTTATTGACAAGACAGAGAATAAATGGTAAGACTTGTTGACACAAACTTAAGCCAGGAGATTCTTAGTGTAAGCATTACAATTAAGTGTCCCATTGAAACAAGATATGAGGGCAGAGAAATCAGCATCTAAATAACACAAAGATAAAATTTTCAGTGTACAAAAACATTATGCCTACAATGAACACCAAAGGTTCCTATGGTATAGTAATTATAAAGCTGGAATAGAAATAGCACAATTCAGCACTTCCAGAATAGTGTAAACCCATCATCAAATCTGAGCTTGGAAATCCTTGTCTTGGTCATGTACATAAAAACCCATGTTTTCCATAAAGCAAAAAACACACAAGGAATAGCAAATAAGTAAAATACATACTGTCTCCAAAAACAAATAAACATCTAAAACTGGTGAAAACTGATTTGCATTTTTCTGGTGTTCTTATAACCTACTTAAACCCTTACTGCAGTTAAATGAAAAACAATACCCAAAAGGCCACATTGTGACCACAGAAAGGGCTGAAGCAGAAGTTCTAAATTCCTGGACAGCCTGTGCAATAAAGTAATTAAGATTCATCTCAAAACACAAAAAAATTAAAATACCCTCAGAGTATATGGGCATATGCTATAACTCCAACAGCTCAAAAAGGTTATGTGTAAGTTTAAGGCCAGCCTCGGCTACAAGTCACTGTCTCAAAACAACAGAAAAAGACCTTTAGTGGAGTTTTGTCATTTCATCTTAAAGCATTGTATAATCTGTAAGCTCACACTAAGGTTTTTGCTAAAATACAAACTTAAAAATACATTAATAAAAAAAAACTTAAAATGATGTGAAAAACACACCTTTCCCCCCAAATGTTAAATTTAAAAACTTGATTAAATGAAAGTAATTTCCATAGAGTAAACTCTAACTCTTTTTAAGGAAGTGATGTGCAACAACACACAGTCTGTATAAAACACAGGGACATATGACTCATTCATGGGGAGTTGAAGGTAAACGGTACTCTCTGTAGCAAAATCAGAAACACAGTGTGACCAGGGTTCCCTACAACTGTGTCAATGTAACTTAAATAAATGCCAATTCAGCTGAATTAACAGTTTTTCAGGATGTTGGAGATCTAATGCAGGCACCAGAGCACATGAGGCAAGTGTTTTAACACTGATACATCTCTAGCCCTTGGATAACTTAAAAATATTTATGAATCTCAATAAACAGTTAAGTGTTTTCGCAAGCGGAAAATCTAATTTTAAGCAAGTATATATACTCCAGCTCAAATAAACAGTTAAGTGTTTTCGCAAGCGGAAAATCTAATTTTAAGCAAGTATATATACTCCAGCTCAGCAATGGTAGCACACACCTAGGATCACAGCATTCAGGAGTCAAAAAAGATCTAGAGTTTAAGGTCAGCCAAACCATCTCACAAAGAAAGGAAAAGGAAAATCTAAGGTAGTCAGTTGTACATTGCTGATGCACCTTGCTTTCTATGGTTGTGAAGACCAGGACCAAAAACAACTCTGGGAGAACAGGTTTTTACTTCAGCTTATAAACCATCAAGGAAAACCCACGAGGAGCCTGCAGACAAGAACTGAAGCACAGGCCATAGAGGATGCTGTTTACTGGCTTGTTTTACATGCTCGCTCATCAGCTTTTAGACAACTCAGAGGTGGCCCAAAGACATGTCTAGAGGCCGATGTGATAGAAGCATTTGCTCAATTGTGGCAAGTTGACAAAAAAGCAGGACAGCCACCAAACTGTGAAGGCCTTATACCTAAGCCACTACATTTTATATATTGTCTCTAACTTTGCCTTTACACTTCACTAACTCAAATTTCTGAGTAAATGTAAACAGGAGTAGAACACCAATAACTACAAACTCAAGTTTCAAAAGGATAAATGAACTTAGTACATAATTGGGTAACAGGTATGCGGTTCACTGATACTGTCATTTTTGAAATATTATATACTATTATAAATTATAGTATTGATAAAGTACCTTTACAAAATGGAAATTAAGTAATTCTTGTTAGATTCTAATAATATCCTCTCAAAAAGTATGTAAACCCATGACATAAGGCAATATAAAAAAATCTTCTACTGGGCACGGCAGTATAAAGGAGACTAAGAAAGGATAGTGATTTTGCTCAAGAACAACCTGGAATACATAAATAAGTCTGAGGCCAACCTGGGCTACATAATGAGATGCCCAATCTCAGAAAGGGGTGGGGAGGAGATGAGACAGGAGAAGGAAAGAGGAAGGGAGAAAAGAGGGGAGGAGGAGGAATTAGAAGCTGGTATGGTACTGCATATATGTGGACAAGTGAATTGCCTTAAGTTTGAGGTCAGCATAATACAGTGAGTTCAAGACCAGCCTGGGCCCAATTTTTTAATTAAATATGTTTAAACATAAAGATTATTTATGGGCTGGAGAGATGGCTCAGTGGTTAAGAGCACTGACTGCTCTTCCAAAGGTCCTGAGTCCAATTCCCAGCAACCACATGATGGCTCATGCCCTCTTCTGGTGTGTCTGAAGATAGCAACACTGTATTCACATGAAATAAATTAAGTCTTAAACAAACAAATAAATAAAAGGTTATTTATATAAAAAGATGGCAAGCTGGCTGCATAATGATGTATGTATATTAGTTTCCTCTTTAGCTCGCTAGTGTACTTATACAGATATATAGTCTTACTTTTCTCTTAATGTACCTGTATTCAATTAGACCTAGCTATAAGTATCAGTACTAAGAACCACCCATAATTTACTCTACCTTTGCTGTACAAGGGGGTTACTTCCATAATATTTTTTCTGTTTGTATTGGTTTGTTTTGTCTTTTAAGATGGTGTCTTCCTCAGTAGCTCAGGTCTGCCTTGGTTTCCCAGATGTTAGGCTTGCAAGACTGAACCACCATACCTGATTTAAAAGGTAACTTTTAAAAATAACACATTTTCTTTTTTTTTTTTTTAATTAAAGATTTATTTATTATATGTGAGTATACTGTAGCTGTCTTCAGACTCACCAGAAGAGGGCATCAGATCTCATTACAGATGGTTGTGAGCCACCATGTGGTTGCCGGGATTTGAACTCAGGACCTCTGGAAGAGCAGTCAGTGCTCTTAACTGCTGAGCCATTTCTCCAGCCCCCTAAAAATAACACATTTTCAATCTTTCCTGCACAGTAACTAGACAGGTTTACATAGTTGGTGTCATAGGAGTTGCTTTTTCAAGGTCTATGACATCTGTTAATGATTTGGTGTTCATGCTAACCACTACATGGTTAGAGAAATGGCTAGAGATGGCTCAATGGTTGAGAGCACTGACTGCTCTTCCCAGAAGTACAGTGTTCGGTTCCCAGCAACCTCATGGAGGCTCATAACCATCTATAATTAGACCTGGCACCCTCTTCTGGCATGTAGGCATATATGCAGGCAGAATACTGTGCATAATAATTTTTTTTAAATCACCACATGACTGCCCTCTCTCATCCAAGTTTAATATATTTATCTGTTACAGGATTTCTCAAGAGCCTTTAAAATGTTGATTTATAAATTATGAATTTCTAAAAAGTATGTGTGACATTTCTCAATTTTATTTGGTTACAAATAGTTCTTTGTCAGAATCGCCTATAGACTTCACAATCTAAGAAATAAATTCCAAGTAAATGTTATGGGGTAGATACAAAAATGTCTAACAACTACTTAAGCAAAATATAAGCAAACTTTAAAGATGTGTAGCCAAACTACATTAACTTTTGGACATTTTCTTTAGCTGTCTTCTGAATTCCTTTAAGATTTCAATGTAAAACTATTTGTATCTCTCCCAGAAAAAAAGAAAGAAAGAAAGAAACAACTGAAGTTTTGAGGGTGACTCATAAGCCCCAAGGTGCCACACAATTACCTCTATTTTTAAATCAACTTTAAATAACAGTGCTGCATTAGGTGGTACCACTAATAATTTGTATACTAGACAGAACCCAGAATTCTTTTCACTTAACACTAATTTAAAAAACAGCAAAAAATTCACTGAGGTGTTCTGAGTCAAAACAAATGAACTGACTCACAAGAATCACCTTTCACACTTAGTAATCAAGAAAACAGCTATGAAAACTGTTGTAAGGGTGGTTAGTTTCATACAGGCTTTTTTCTTTACTACATGGACTAACCTTGGACTTACGGATTAAAGCAACCTCCCTGTATCAGCCTCCCAGGAAGGCAAGTACAACACAAGCATGCATAAGAACTCAACTTCTAGGTGTTTTCAGAGAGCAATGAATTTTACATTTCATAAGAGTTGCTGCTAGAAAAAAATTCTGCTTCCAATGTAAGTAAAGAAATATAACCACCAAGGAGGAAAAAAATTCCTTCTTAAGTGTACTTCAAAGCAGCGCCACGTGGTAGATAATGCAAGTACTCTGCAGGGAGAAACAAGTTCAAGGTCAGCCTGTTCCCTAGACAGACCAAGGACACATAGCAAGATCCTGCCTCAAGTGGGAGAAGGGGGATTGGGGGAGGGAAGGGGATGTGAGAGGGAAGGAGAGGGGAGAAGAAGGGAGGGGAAAGGAGGGGAAGGGAAAGGAGGGGAGGGGATGTGAGAGGGAAGGGAAAAGGAGGTGAAGAGAGGGGAGGGGAGGGGAGGGGAAACACCCAGGAAACTTCCCGCATGACCTTAGAACTGCATCCACAAGGACAGTGAGGACTGCTGAAACCCAACCCTCCAGCTCCATGTACACCTTGCCACATCTGCCTTAAAGAAGTCCACAGGCATTCATACTCTCTACACAGTATATTGACCTTGTCTTTTCCTCACTTCCCTGTTCTCCTCTCTGCCCAAACTCCAGCCAACCAGACCAAAAGAATGGTAAAGTTTTGGAAGATATTTATTCTCCTGGCAAAGTGTAAAATTATTGCACATCAATCATCTGTTTCTACTGGGTATTATGGCCCATGTCATTAATCAGGAGGCAGAGGGTTTATTGAGTTCAAGAATAGCCTGATCTATACAGGCCAAAGAGGCCTACAAAGTAAAACCCTTAAGACCCTATCTTTAAATTAAGAAGTATGCTACCTAGAAGACTCTTAGCAAAAGCATCTGTTGTTACACAGGAAGACTCAAAAGAAAGAGGCTACATAAATTTAATTCATTCTCTTGTTAAAGACACTGATTTTTAAAGTAAAAGAGATTCTGTATACTTTTAGCATTCCCCCAAAATAAGGAATATCAGTAAGCTAATATAATGACACACACTTGTAATCCCAGCACTCCGGAGGCAGAAGGACAGTGACTAAACTTTCAAGATTAGCCTGAGCTGAGGAGTGAGTACTAAGGAATCCTAAACTATACAGCAAGACTTGTCTCAAAAAGAAGTTTTAAATAAATATTAAAGTAGGAACTATTGTGTATCCAAAGGTACAAGAAGCACATGCATAGCAAGTTATTATATGTTATAAACAGTTGTAAGAAAAAAGTTTGTCTGCCTTCCCTTTACTCACACTGTAGGAACCATTTCACAACCCGTTCCTTATCAAATATGCATCTCGGAATTTAAAAGTCACTTCTAAGATATTTTCTTAGCTTTCTCATCAGAAATGATATACAATCCACAGCTCTTCAGACTGGGCAATCTGATAGTAAATAACAGTCTTCGAATTCACAGGCAGAGGAAGCAAATGTTATCAGTCCACATAACATTCTCTGCACAAGAAATAATAAAGTATTCAAAACAGTACTGCATTTTGTCAAAAAAAAAAAAATGCTGTAACTCTTCATTTCTACACTGTGGGAAATGCAAGTCTGTACCATAACCACATAACGTCTAAATCTACGCTGTAATAGCAGTCACAGCCCAACCAACCACTTCTCTAGCCATTCAGCCCTCAGCACAGTCTGTACACATGTCAATCACAAACCCTCTGGATGCTTTTAGGTATCATCAGAAACAATTCTATACTTTTCCAAATCATTAAATCTTAACAAAATACATAATGCTTTCAGGTAAAGAAAGCAAGTCCAAATCTTATTGCTAATAAAAATGTTGTAGTCATTTTCTTATTGGTACATGCTACTACAAAACCAAAAATTACTGAATAGAAGACAGTGTGTGTCTATTATTACTCTAGCTGGATGAAAGTTGTGGCACAAAGAGGGTAAGTTAGAACCAACTTCCACACCAGAAACTGACCCCTGCATGTTGTTATTTTGTGTCAATCACACACATGTGCACATACACGTGTACCAAAAAGAATGTTTAAACTAGGGGTATCTATCTATCTAATCCATAGCATTAACCTTATAAACAAGCCTTAACATAAACAGCCCTTTCTGTAGCTGCAAATCCTGTCCACTTTAAGATCTTATTTGTGGTAAGATAGAGTAAGAGAGAAAGACGAAGAAAAACAATCCATTACAGGATGTTGACAAGTAGCTAACAAAGTTTAAATATATATTGGTTAGCACACCACATGCCACTAAAATGTTATACTAAGTTCCTCTAGTGCCAGGTTACTCTGGCTTTCAACTTAACCTATTAAACTAATTAGAGGTTAGTATAAGAGCACGCTACTTCTCACATCCTATGTTCTTAAAGCAATCACCACCTGGTCTCACTATCAGACACAAATGTCCTCCAATCTAAGTCTAGTTTCACATTGACAAGTGACAAGTGTACTGCCTCTCCCTCAACTGTTACAAACCCACGAGTATAGCTTCAAATTACCAAAAAAAAGCCAAAAAGGTAACAAATTCTGGTAATATGCCTGGGGTGCCATGTATGTAAAAGCTGTCAGTAGCAACTCACAGTTCCCCCAAAAGGAGGATATTTACAGACTCACAGAAACTACAGAATTTGAGTCTTATTCCTTTTAGCCTAATACCTATTTTACCAAGAAATATTTCTAACAGAATCATAAAATATTTTAACCTGCATTCACAATTCAAATATAAAGGCCATCAGCATTTTCACCCTCTGAAAGCAGGGCTCCATCATCTGGTGTGACTATTTTCCAGTACCCAGTATCCATGAGATATTTAGTATCTATAAGGTGAAGCTTGGTAGAGTGAAATATGCCTATAATTCCAGCATTTGTAGTGGAGGCAGGTGGTGAATTCAAAATCAGACTCAAACACACACACACACACACACACACACAGAGAGAGAGAGAGAGAGAGAGAGAGAGAGAGAGAGAGAGAGAGAGAGAGAAATCACAGAAGTGATCTTTCTATAGGACATTCCCAAAATGCTCAAAAGAAAGCTTCTTTGCTAAAACTACAGAGCTGGTACTATATGTTGCAACCTACACTAGGAAACATGACTAACAAATAAAACTACTTACCCAACACTACAAAATAAGATTTTGATAAATTCCAAATAATACCTACAGTGGTGACATTTTTACTAATGCAAAACATTGGTGGCACAAGCCTAGATGAACTTCCCCCTCACCCAGTTAAATCCCTCAAAACAAAAGATAATGCAAGGTTAAAGTTTTCCTTCCAACACTATGGTTTTCCTTCTAAGACTATGATCAGTGAAAAGTCATAACACTAAATAATGAGAGGGATGGGCTCCATTTACAAAGTAATATAAATGGCCCCCAACTTAATGGCTGCTCAAATATTTTTACATAATTATAAACTTAAGGTAGCACATAAATATCAATTTTAGTAAATTCCTATGGCTATGCCAGTCTATTTATTGTGAGGTAAAAGTTGTAACTGAGACATAGTGGCCCATGCCTGTAATCCAAGCACTAGTGTGGCTAAAAGAAGAATTGTAGCAAGGTTGAGGCCTGTGTCGATGTGGGTCCCCACATCGAAGAAAGAAATAAGGGAAAGTTACAATTGACAAACATCAGAGTATCTCACTTTTTATTATTTTCACTTACCAAAGTGAGTGCGATCCACAAAAAAGCAGAGCGCCCTCCACTATGTTAACCTATTTTCACTGCTGCTTTCAGACTGGAAGCTTACGGAATTTTATTTCTCTATTATAATTTATTTTTACTGCTATTTTGCCTGCACGTATGTCTGCATGAGGGTGTCAGATGCCCTGGAAGAGGAATTACAGTTGTAAGTTGCCAAGTGGGTGCTGGGAATTGAACAGAGATGTTATGAAAAGGCATCCAGTGCTCTTAATGGCTCAGCTGTCTCTCCAGCCCCTTATTTCTGTTATTAATTTCTTTAAGTTTACTATTGCCAAGTTTTATCCTCCCAAAGACTTAGGGAGTGTGACCTTCCAAATTACTCTCCTATCATGCTAATACTAGAACTGAGAGTTCTGTTTGTCCTCTGTTCTGTCTCTTGTTGTAGACACACACCCACACCCCTCTGAATGAAGCTTCTATTAGGGAAAAGCTGGTTCTACTCTGGGCATTACAGAATAAACTTACAGTAAGCTACTGCAAAGAATGAATGAAAGAAAGAAAGAATGAATGAATGAATGAATGAATGAATGAATGAATGGCAATGGCCTTATTATGTACTACTTCTGCCTAAGTAGAGTGAAAATACATCATTTTTACCCAGGTTTATGAAAACTGATAGCTTACAGTCCAGCTGAAAACGTGCAAATAAGGTTAAGAACAACCAACAGTTTATTTGACAGATACTCTGGGCGAGGGTTCTGAAGGTTCATTCAAAGGCCATAAAAAGAATCCTTAGGAGTTTCCAGTACTTCATCATAGCGACCCACCAAACCCAAAACCACTGCAGAACAACTTCACAGTCGTTAAGACTCATTTCCCCTTATATTTAAGGAGCTTATGTTTGAACACTGTGAAGTAATGAATGACCACTGCCCACGGCCTCCACAATAACCTTTAAAGTAAAGTGAGAAGGGAATCTTAAGGAAAATTGTACTTAAAAAAAGAAGAAGAAAAGAAAAATGTCCTTTCCCTTGCTTTGAAAAGACTGGAAAATTCATTCCTGCAACCTTGCCTTTCCTTTCACTGGTCAGAGTAAAAATTGGAAGTAGGAAAATTAATACCACCCCATCCTTAAAGTCACAGCCTTTGAAAGGAGAAGGCAGTTTCCTCTGTGGGGCACATACGCGTTCCTGTTTCTTAAGAACGGGCCACTTGTGTGTGTCACTCCACCCTGACCCTCCTCCCCCACCGCCCCGTCTTAATGAGAACCCCATTTCTGCAAGTCTGCCCTTAGATGCTTGCTTGCTAGTCTCAGTGGGAAAGCGGCTCGGCTGGGCTGGTGACGCGCAGCGCAGAGCACTGGGGTCTCTCTCGGCCCATTCTCTTCCCTTCCTATGCGGCCCAGAGGAGGGCATTCCACGCACAGTCCTCCTGCCTGCGACCCAAAACTCCACGGAGCCCCGGCCCGGAGGGCCAGTCCCGACTCCGGCCAGAGAATGGAGGCGGAGGGCGCAGGAAGAGCAGCCGGGGCAGAAGGACGGCAGCGTCCACGAGGCGGGAGAACACGGCGGCCGGTGCCGCGCGGCTGAGCGGGACTGTGCGGCGGCGGACACGCGCGTCCTCGGGAGAGGCGTCCGCACGGGCTCCAGGCCTGCCGCCCCCCGCGACCCTCGCCACACAAAGGCGGTGGCGGAGCGCAGCCGCCCGCACAGGCCGCCGGCAGCCCCGCCGCGCCGCCGCCTTTGTCTGCGGGCCTCGGCCTCCCCGTTCCTTACCCGCGTGAGTAGCGGTCTCATCTGCTCGCCGGCCCCGTCTGCCTCCATGGCTCACCCGGGAGCTCTGGGAGGCCGCGACCGCGGCGGAGACGGGCACGCGGAGGGCGACCCTGTGCGGAGCGCTGGCCGCGAAGACCTGGCCGCGAGCGCGGCGCCGGCTGAGGGCGCGGGGCGTTCTCAGGGAGAGAGGCAACGGCGTGCCGCGAGGACTGAGAGAGCCGGAGGACGCGGCGCAGAGGAGGCAACCGCGCCGGGACGGGGGCGGGGCGGGGGCGGGGCGCTCTCCGGCACGCCCCCCCGGAGCACGCCCCCTGCCTGTTTGGCACCAGGGCCGGCGTTGAGAGACCGCCTCCAGTGGCTAAGGGGCTCGGAGGTGGGGCGGAGGCAGAAGCAAACAGACATTCATATGATCCAATCAACAGCTGGAAAGGGTCTGTCAGCCCCGCCCCCCACGGTCAGTTTCCCGGAGGCCCCGCCTCTCTTTGTAAAGGCTTAATTGACCGAGGCTGAGAGTGGAACTCAGTTTTTCGAATCGGAAGTTCTACAGACTTTCGAACTGGAATGGGGTCATCACCCCATTCGACTCCTCACCACGAGTTTTACAAGCAGGAGGGAAACTGGACGACGCCCGATTCATTCTCCGCCTCTGCAAATTTCTCTCCTAGTGGTAACTCTGTCATGGGCCCTGTCAAAAAGGGGATACACCTAGCCATTTGTCTCCTGTACTCCCTGCATTGGCCTAGTCCCATGACCCTACAGGTAGAGCGCTTGTCCAGGATCTACCTGAGTGTATAGGTAATGGTTTCCATCACACATGGTCATTGAAGGATTAAGTACATTTCTGTTCCTCTGTAAAGGTGTGCCGATTGTGGCGTGCTTATCACCATTGTTAACAGACAATAAAAGGTTGAGCTGAGAAAAATCTAAATCCAACTATGGAACGAAATACTTAGCATGTCAAGACTCACCTCCTACCCATTATCAAATAGCAAAGCGTACTGGATGACTGTTTCTGCTTTAAGTCCTAGACCCCTCCCCACTTTGTTCTAAATTTCCCAGAGAGGTACAGGGTGAACTGGCAAAGGACCGTCTAAGAGCCGGTGTGCTTCCATAAATAACAACTACCATTTGCAAAGACCTACAATTACAGATGGTGACATTTTTCACACAATACTACAAAGTATGTTTGTATGTGGTTTGACCGTGTCCCCCCAAAACCTATATTAAAAAGGTAATTCCCAATGCAAGGGTATTCAAGACATAAGGGCTTCATGAGGTACTGAGCAGATTATAAAGCAAGTGTCTGGGACTACAAATGCATCCTTGCTCTCTCACAAATGCCCATCCTACCTTCTGCTCTCAGATTCAGGTTGTCAGGAAGAAGTCTCCCTCACCAAATGCAGCCCTCTCACCTTAAATTTCACCACCTTCAGAACCGTGAGGTACTTTTTCGTTATAAATGACTCAGATTATGTCATTCTCTATAACCACACCAAATAGACTAGGATGGTGTCATGTTCCCATTTTACAGATGAAGAAGAGGAGACTTAAAGAAATAACTAACCCAGGGTTTTCTACTAAGTAGAAGATTCTAATACCGCACTAAGTATAACTTTAAAAGATATCTGTAAAGGAAGAAAAGAGAAAAAAGAATGAAAAGAAATAATTGTTTGATCGATGAATTTGTTGATGCTGGTTTTTTGTTTGTTTGTTTTGTTTTGTTTTGTTTTCTCTACTGGGAGATTAAACTAGGGCCTCACTCCTACCAGACAAATACTGAACTACAAATACTGAGCAACATCCCCAGGCTATGAATATACTTTATATTGAAGAAGGGATCTGGCTTGCTGGATAAGGCTCTTGCTCAGCAAGCATGAAAACCAAGTTCAGATCCCTATAACTTACATGACAGCCAGGCAGGTGTTCCAGTTACTTGTAATCCTAGTACTTGGGCATCAGAGAACAATGCTCTCCCAACCAAGCCAGCTACCTATGCTGGTCTGGGTCCAACTGAGTAACCCAGACTCAACAAATAAAAGTGGAGGGTGATTGAAAAAGACACCAACCTCACTTTTACACCTCCACTTGCACACATATCTACTTGTACGTGTATCTCACATACATGTTCCCACAGATATATGAACATGCACACACAAAGAATTTGTTCTCAACTCTCATTTAGTAAAATATATAACATCAAAGTTGGACAGGAGAGACCAATAGAAAGAAAAGAACTCAAAAGAAGGCACAAGAATCATAGACCCATTCTTTTGCACACTAAGGAGACGTATAATGCTGCTTCAGTCTCTGTGAGTTCATACAAGCTCTGATCATGTTGGTTTAGAGGGCCTTGTTTTCTTGTCTTCCTCTGTACCCTCTGTTTTTTAGACTCTTTCCCATCCCTGAGAAGAGGAATTTGATAGAGACATCCCATTTAGAGCTACGTGTTCCAAGGTCTGTCTGTCTGTCTCTGGCTCTCTCTGTCTCTCTTTCCCTTCCTTACCCCACTCCCCCACGCCCACCTTCATAACGTTTGGCTGTGGGTCTCTGTATTTGTTCCCATCTGCTGCAGAAGGAAGCTGCTCTGATAATGTCTGAGCAAGGCACTAATCTATGAGTTTAGCAGAATGTCATTGGGAGTCATTTTGTCACTACTTTTTTTCTTTTTTTAAGACCAGTAGTATTTTGTATTACCATAGACACCATAGGGACCATAGATCCCTGAGCAATCTAGTCTGTGGTTCTTGGTCACCCAAGCAGTGTTAGGTGTAGATTCCATCTCATAGAGTATCCCTTATGTCAAATTAGTTACTTGGTTACTGTCAAAACTTTGTGTTGCCATTTTCCTAATATATCTGCTAGGCACATCATTGTAGACCAAAGGGTTTGCAGCTGGTTCATTGTTTTAAGTTTCGTTTTTGATAGCCTGCACAGTGCTGTTCTATACCAAAGACTCTAGAACGAGGGACGAAGGCTCTTTGTAGGCACCAGCCCAACTTCTCCACATCCAATGAGTTCTGTTCATGTTGTCTTCAGCAACTGTGCCTGACTCTGTTCTTGTGAAGAGAAGCCTGTTGTCTTGGCAACAGCCTGGGTTGTTTGAAGATTCTGATTGGAGCTCTTTGGCCAACAGCTCAATTAAATTGTAACCTAATCCTGGTAGTGGAAGCTTCCTTGGTGACAAGAGATGGTCGGTAGAGGCTCTGTCTACCCACTATTTAGCAATTTCGTGGACAAACAAGTGTCCCTGTGGTGGAATGAAGTGTCCTTTGGATATATGCCAATGAGTGGTAGAGCTGGATCTTGAGGCAGATTGATTCCCATCTTCCTGAGGAGCTGCCACTCTGATTTCCATAGTGGCTGTACAAGTTTGCACTTCCCCCAGCAGTGGATGAGTGTTTTTCTTACTCTACATCCTTGCCAGCATGAGCTGTTGCTTGTTTTGATGATCTTACCCATTCTGACAAGTATAAGATAAAATCTCAAAGTGGTTTTGATTTGCATTTCCCTGATAGCTAAAAATGTTCAGCGTTTCTTTAAGGATTTTTTCAGTCATTTGTGTTTCCTCTGTTGAAAATTCTGTTTAGATCTGTGCTCCATTTTTAAATTGTATTAATATTTTCTTGATATTTTGCTTTATAGTTCTTTATATATTTTGGATACTAGGTTTCAACTGGATGTGTAGTTGGTAAACATTCTTTCCCATTCTGGAGGCTGTCACTTTGTCCAAATGACACTGTCCAAACGCCATGCAGAAGTTTTTCAGTTTCATGAGGTCCCTTTAATTGTTGCTCTCAGTGTCTACACTGTGTTCTGTTCAGAAAGGGGTTTCCTGTGCCAGTTCATTCAAGGATGTTCCCCACTTTCTCTTCTATCAGGTTCAGTGCATCAGGTCTTATGTTAAGGTCTCTGATCCATTTGAAGTTGATTTTTCTCCCCTTCAGGGAGACAAGTATGGGTCTATTTGTATTCTTCTACATGGAAACATTTACTCTGACCAGCACCATTATTGAAAATACTGTCTTTCTTCCAGCGTGCATTTCTGGCCTCTTCATCAAAAATTAAGTGTACCTGGATGCATGGATTTCTGTCTGGCTCTTCAGTTCAATTCCATTGATGAACATGTCTTTTTTTCCCCAGCAAACACTGTGCTGGTTTTATTACTATATCTTTGGAGTACAGCTGGAAACGGAGAATGACAATACCTCCTGAAGTTGTTCTTATTCAGGATTGTTTTATCTATCTTGGAATTTTTTTGTTTGTTTTTTGTTTTAGAAGTCTTTCACTTGCTTTGTTAGAGACACCCCAAGATATTTTACATTATTTGAGGCTATTGTTAAAGGTGTTGGTTCTCTGATTTCTTTCTCGGTCATTTGTACAGAGGGCTACTCAATTTTTAAAGTTAATTTTGTATCCAGCTGCTTAGCTGAATGTGTTTATCAGCTGTAGGAGTTTCCTGATGGAATATTTAGGTCCTTTATGTATACTATCTTATCACATGCAAATTGAGAACTTTGACTTTGCTGCCCACTTGTTTACCTTTTATCTCCTTCAGTTTCTTAGCTAAGATTTCAAGTACTCTAATAAATGGGTTTGGAGAGAGTGGACATCCTTGTCCTGTTCCTGACTGTTGTGGAATTGCTTTGAGTTTCTTTCCATTTAAATTGATTCCGGCTATGGGATTGCTATAAAATATGTCTCTTGCACCCCTACTTTTTCCAGGACTTTTATCATGAAGGGGTGTTGGATTTTGTCAAAGACTTTTCTGCATCCAATGAAATGATTATGTGGTTTCTGTCTTTCAGTTTATTTATATGGTGGATTATATTAATGACATGGGCGATCATTTTTAATGGGTTTTTTAATTTATTTTGCAAGTATTTTATTGAGAATTTTTGCTTCTATGCTTATAAGAGCAATTGGTCTGTAAATCTCTTTCTTTTGTTGGGCCTTTATGTGGTTTGAATATCAGAGTATCTATGATCTCATAGCATGAATTAGACAATATTCCTTTTGTTTATATTTTGTGGAATAATTTAAGGAGTACTGGCATTAACTCGTTTTTGAAATTCTGGGAGAATTCTGTAATAAAATCTTCTGGCCTGGCCCTAGGCTTTTTTCTTTTCTTTTCTTTCTCCCCACCCTCCACCCACTTGGGAGACTTTTAATGACTGCTTCTGTTTTACTGGGAGTTGTAACTCTGTTTAAACTGCTTAGTTGAACTTGGTAAATGGGATGTTTCATGAAAATTAGTCCTTTTATTTATTTATTTATTTATTTATTTATTTATTTATTTATTTATTTATTTTTCCAGTTTGTGGAGTCCGGGTTTTTAAAGTGTCTTTATGATTCTCCACATTTCCTTGGTACCTGTAGTTCTGTCCCCATTTTTATTTCTATTTTATTAATTTGGATATTTTCTTACTGCTTTGTAGTTAATTTTGATAAGGGCTCTTTAATCTCACTAAATTTCTCAAAGAAGAAACTCTTTGTATAATTAAGTCTTTAGCTTTGGTTGTTCGTGTGCGTCTACTTATTGATTTCAGCCCTGAGTTTGATTATTTTTTGACATCTAATTCTTCTGGCCTTGATATCTTTTTTTTGTTGTTGTTGTAGAGCTTTCAGGTGTGCTATTTAGTTGCTAGTGTGTTCTGAGGAGCCTGGTGGGTGAGAGGTGGGGAACTGATAGAGATGTGAGATTCTCCATCAATGGAAAACCAACCCTAACTAAAGAAACTGGTTTCACTGTGGGCCACAAGATTCAGTGCAATGTCCTGAACATTTGACCTGTCCTGGGTGACCTGATGGAAGATACCGCCCCCTTCTCACCTTGCTCTACTTTCTCCTCTCTAGAAAAGCCTCTGCACTGCTGAGCCCCTTGAGAATAATGAAGTTTGAGCCTCTCTGTTTTCTCCCGATTGCCAGTCCTTTAATAAACCTTATTCCACTCCATAATTCCCACTCTGTCTCCAAAGTGTTGGTCTTCCACATGCAAGTAGTCTGAACCTTAACATACAATACAGAGGGAACTGCCCACATGCTCTCTCTCTCTCTCTCTCTCTCTCTCTCTCACACACACACACACACACACACACACACACACACATCATCCCCTGTACAAACTTGCAGGTGATAGCTTATGCCTATAATCACAGCATTCAAGAGGCTGAGACAATTATCAATTTAAGGCCAGCTTGGGCTCCATTAGAGACACTGTCAAAAGCAAAAACCTAATAAGCAAAAATTTTTTGCAACCATGAATATGTCCATCATCAGCAGAAACTGACTAAATATATATTTTAGAATTCCAAACAATGAAGTGAAAATTACTTGTTACCAAGCCTAGTGACCCCTGAAACCCCCACAAGTTGTCTTGCCTCTGTACCTGCATGGTGTCACATTCCCTACCTCCTACTAAATAAAATGTAAGCTTTAAAGTGTTAAAGAATTAGCTGGGAATGTGGGTAGATGCCTTTAATCCAGGCACACTGGAGTCTGATATGGGAAGATTAGAGGGAGTTCAAGGGCAACTTCCACTACACATAGAGAGATACTGCTTAAGAAGATATAAACTTACAGAGCTGGCAGGTGGTGCTGTTTGGGGAGACAGTGGAACCTTCAGGAGGTAGGCCTAGCAACTAAAAGTAGGTCACCGGTGGCTGGTCCTTAAAAGTTGTAGCCCCACCCTTTCCAGCCTCATGTTCTTGGAACCCTGCTAAAATGCTGGAGGCCAAGTAACCACGAACTGAAGCGTCTGAAAATTGTGCACCAAAAGCAATCTTCTGTCTCTTGTTTCCCACTGCTGTCATATCACAGGAATGCTCAAGTAACCAGTGCAGACCCGAACGTTAGTGAACGAAGTCTATGGGAATGCCCCCAATCAAATCTAACTTAGAAGCAAAGGATGAGGTTGGTAGATTGCTGTTTCCCTCACTTGATTTTACCTGTCTGTTGTTCTACAAGTTTTACCACCCATGCTTTGCTTCAAAAGAGAGTACCACAGCATCCTTAAAATAATTACAATTCAGTTGTCACCTTTCAGTTATCTTAGGATTTATTGTTGTTGTTTGTGGCAGGACTTCAGGGCGACCTTGATCCTCTAGCCTCTACTCCTCAAGTGCTTAGACTGTAGGTGTGTGTTCTGCCTCTTTCAACAGGTTTCTTGACAACTGTGTATCTGTTTCTAATTTCTTTTTGCACATATGTATCCAGGAGGAAGTGCACTTATTGAAAATGAAGGCTAGAAGCACTCCTACAGTTAAGTAACAGTGAGCTAGAAAGGCTAAGAACCCATTGTTCCTTCGTGGTTCTGATTATTGAAAGGCACTTCACTGCCACTGACCCCCTAAAGTCTCAGAGGTCAGACTTGAGTGGTGTAATGTACCTTTGAGTAACAGGTGGGGAGGAAAGAAGTATGTGTTGGTCCACTTCTGAGATGTTCCAGCATAAAAGTGTCACATGCTTTGATCCTGGTCACACCTAAGTATACCTAGGTGTGGTTTATGATCCAGTTACTTTCAAGAGATGGTTCCTCTTTGGCAATGGCAGCATTAGATAGATTCCTGTTGTCCATTTTCTGTAAAGAATACCATTTCTTTCACAGAGAAAAGTTTCCTTCACTAACCCTCTCATGAAAGTGTCCTCAGTGAAGTCTCTGAAGTGCGCCAAGCGCTATATAGGAAAACACTATGTTAAAAGAAGAGGAAGAAAGTTAGAAGGGGGAGCAGGAGGCGGGGGGGGGGGGGGGAGAGGAGGAAGAGGAGGAGGCCACTGCATGTATAGGCCTGTGATGCCAACTATTCAGTAGGTTTAAGTAGGAGGGTCATAAATTAGAGGCCGACCTTGGCCTATAGAGTAAGAAGATCAAGGCCATCTTGTCTTAAAAAAAATAATAAAGCTTTTTTTAAGGGGCTAGAGGTATGGATCAGTGATAGAATACTTACCCACAATGATGGAGGCCCTAAGTTCAATTACTACAATCTAAAACTGTCAAAAAGGAGTCAAGAGTGGTAGAGCATACCTTTAACTCCAACAGTCAAGGCAGAGGTAGGCAGATCTCTGTGAGTTCAAAGCCAGCCTGTTCTACATACTGAGTTCTGAGCCAGCCAGGGATACATACTGAAAACCTGTATCCAAAAAAGGCAAACAAACAAGCAGATGAAGCAGAAGACAGGACACTTGTACATACACTTGAGTAGGGATAATCTAGCCCACAGTCCTTTCTCAATTGTAAGGTCCACACAACTTTGAAAGACCAACAGCTCTTACTCCACGCTGGGCATGGCTCCTAGGGCCATGCCTGTGTCAGACAAGGGGGAAGGTGTACCCTCCAACCTCAGACAATGTTTCTGCATAAGCTAATATGGGAACTCTTGGCCTATAGAATTTCAAACAAAGAAGGAAATTCTAGCTCCTAACCAACTGGTAATATTAGGAGCTTTCATTCTAAAGAAGGATTGTTTGGAAAGTCTTTGAAGAATGCTTATAACAGTCGGCAGAAATCTCATCCCATTCGAATCTGTGTTTGCCAAAGCTGATGTCCTATGTATTTAATATAGCCCCTATGGAACTTGACATTGCTGGGTAATGGCTGCTCCCCGCTTGCTTTGTCTCATAGGCCTATTACTTTCTGAGAGTCCTTCAGTTTTCTTTGTTCAAATTTTTTGTTGTTTTGTTTTTTTTTTTTTTCTTTTATTTTTGATTCTTTTCTACATCCATTATCCAGAAAAGTTGCTATGGAAAATATTTGCTCTCTGTTCTAACAACCACTCATTCACACACCACACACCACCAGATCACCCGGAAAGCTCATGTTTGACAGACTCAGCTTTGGCTTAACCTCAAATAGGAAAGGCCATATTAGCAAGTCATTTATTGTTTGAAATTTTTATACATGTATATATTTTGACTATATCTATTTCTCATTCTTCTCTTTCAACTCCCTCTAGAAGATCCCTCACATCTCCTTCCCAACATGTCTGTCTTTTAGGATTCATTCACTTTTAACTGAACTATGAACTTATTTACTGGGACGTGAACAATCTTCCACTGACCACAATTCTAAAGAAAAGTGATTCCCTTTCCTCCAGCAGGCACCAACTTCCAAAAGCTCCTGTTAGGGGTGGGACTTTGATAGCTCTACACTTTTGCAGGCTGGAATTAACTGGCTTGGTTTTGAGTACAGTATATAAGTAGTCTTTGATGCTGTGAGTTCATGTATGTAACTACCATGCCATACCCAGAGGAAAGTATTCACAGCATTCCTCCCCATCCTTTGGCTCTTACATTCTTTTCAACCCCTCTTCTATAATGTAATTATACTTTAAAAATTTTTTTTAAATTTATTTTATGTATGTGAGTACTTTGTAACTCTTCAGACACACCAGAAGAGGGCGTCAAAACCCATTACAGATGGTTGTGAACCACCATATGGTTGCTGGGAATTGAATCAGGACCTCTGAAAGAACAGTCAAAGGCTCTTAACCACTGGGCCAGCTCTCCAGCCCCATAATTATACTTTTTTGAACCATACTGATCCTCTTTATCACCATCACCACCACCACTACCATCACCACCATCATCATTATTAGACTATAAATTTGGAACTTACATTAATCCTCCTGCCTCTCCTGTCTTAGAGTTTTACTGCTGTGAACAGACAGCATGATCAATGCAAGTCTTATAAAGGACAATATTTAATTGGGGTTAGCTTATAGTTTCAGAGGCTCAGTCCATTATCATCAAAGCAGGAGCATGGCAGCATCTAGGTAGTCATGGTGCAGGCAAAGATGAGAGTTCTACATCTTCATCTGAAGGCTGCTAGCAGAATACTGGCTTCCAGTTAGCTAGGATGAGGGTCTTCAAGCCCACACCCACAGTGCCACATCTACTCCAACAAGGGTATACCTTCTAATAAGTGGCACCTAGTCAGAGCATATATGAACCATCACAGCCTCCAAAGCCCTGACATTATTGGTAGGCACTTCCACTCCTGGTGTCTTTTTACTTTCTATTTCCAGGCAGGATCTTACTTCACTGCTCATACTGGCCCTAAACTTTCTATCCTATTGCCCTGGGAAGCTAGGATTATAAACCTGTGCTCCCAGAATTGACTTATAATGAAATGACATTTTTTTTTTACAAGTTACAAGTTACAAGCTTAGTTTTATAACTTTTTAAACAAACAAATGAACTAACAGACTCATGTAGCCCCAGTTAAGGCTACCTCGAACTGCCTACTTTTGACCTTTGCAACTGTTTTCACATGCTGAGCGTTTGGATTATAAGGATGAGTCACCAAACACAATTTACGTGGTGTTAAGGATTGAATGAGGGGCTTCAGGCATACTCAGCAAGTGCACTGTTAACTGAGCCATACCCCCAGCACTCTGCTTGGCTCTTTGAAAGTGATATTTAGCTGGGCATGGTAATCCGAATCTACAAACCAGGAATTCACTTGAGGCACGAAAGACATTAATTTATTGCTAACAATTACATAGTGATTTTCAGAGCAGCCAGGGATCAGAGTGACATCTTGTTTCAAGCTAAAATGAACAAGAACAGACGAGGAGGAAGAAGAGGAAGAGATCAAGAAGAGGAAATGAAATTTTGAAAAGTGTCTTTTATAAAGCACTGCAAGCTCATATATAGAGAGAGTTACGCTGTACAGTTCAGGCCATCCTGTAATTCTCACTGTAGCTATGAACTCACAACAGCCTTCCTGCTTCTTCAACTGGTAGTTTAGATTATTGGTTTTTCTCAGTATAAGAATGATTTATTCTTCATAGAAATCTGGAACTCTGCAAACTATAAAGAACACAGCTTCAAAGGGAGAACAGCTAGAAGGTAGCTCTACAAGGGAAAACGCCTGGATTCCCCAAATACCCTGTGGCTGATGAAGTCACAGCACTCTTAACTCACACACGCTTTCTTGTTTGTTACCTTACTGGCTTTTGTTACATTTGGTGGAGGGATGTTGTGGATTTGGTATAGACGCTTATATTATCTTATTTGGGTTCCCAAAATTGCACAATAATCTGCATGTAAAATGCTGAGGGTCCCTGCCCCTAGTTGGTTTTGATTGGTAAATAAAGTTGCCGGTGGCTAATGGCTGGGCAGAGAGACAGAAGCAGGACTTTAGGATTCCCATGCAAGGGAAGAGGAAAAAGGAATTAGAACCACCATGCCAGGTAAAGGAGAAAGACCAGGCCTGAGAAGTGCAAGAAAGAGAGACAGCCAACATGTAAGAGGCAGGAAAGAGCAGTCCCAGTCCCCCCTCCACCGGGTCTAGGGCAACAAGAATGGAATATAAATTTTAGTAAGTAATGAGTTGGAAATATTGGAGGGGAGACTGTTTTAGCCACACGGAGGTTTGGGAATGGCCCAACCACTGAGCTGCTTAAATCATATTAAAATATAAGGCTTCATATATGTGAGTCTTTCATTCAGGAACCCAGAACACTGGGGCTGATAGAGAGGAACCTGCACGCTACTGCCACCGGCTTGGTTTGAGCAGGCTTAATTGCCTACTGCCAAAAAAGGAGAATAGAATAGTATAATTGAGTATACTTAAAAGGACAACAGGCTGGGCAGAAATTAGGCAACTGCACGTAACTTTGTGGCATTTTTGGCTTGGCTTTGAGTTTAGTTTGGTTTGGTTAGATTTGGTATGGTTTTTTCTTGAAAAGGGGGGTTTTGCAGACCAGACTGGCTTTGAACTCTTAACCTTCAGTTCTGAAGCACTAGAGTTACAGTGCTGAAAGGCATCCACAATCACAAAAAGAATAAATCCGAACGTCACCCACTTTCTGGCGGTCTAAGACTCTGTGGCTCCGAAAGCAGCTAAAATACCCTCAAAAGAGTGCTCCCAGGAGAAACAAGCTGTACCACAATATTATCGTCAAATTCCCGCTGACCACTGAGTCAGCCATGACAAAAATAGAGGACAACAACGCGCTTGTGATCACTGTGGATGTCAAGGCCAACAACCACCAGATCAAACAGGCCGTGAAGAAACCCAGACATTGACATGGCCGAAGTCAATCCCCTGATAAGGCCCGACGGAGAGAAGGTGTGTGTGTGCTTGGTTCCTGTTGTAATGCTCTGGATGCTGCCAACAAGATTGGGATCATCTAAACTGAGTCCAGATGGCTAATTCTAAACATACACCCTTTTTCCCAATAAAGAAAGAAAGAAAGAAAGAAAGAAAGAAAGGAAGGAAGGAAGGAAGGAAGGAAGGAAGGAAGGAAGGAAGGAAGAAAGAAAAAAAGGAAAGGAAGGAAGGAAGGAAGGAAGAAAGAAAGAAAGAAAGAAAGAAAGAAAGAAAGAAAGAAAGAAAGAAAGCAAAGGTGGAGCTGAAGGACGGCTCAGCAGTTAGGAGCACTGACTGCTCATATAGAAGACTTGAGTTTGGTTTCTAGCATTTGCGTAGGATTTACAACCACCAAACTCCAACCAGGGAATCTGATTCTATCTTTTGACCTTCAAGGTCATCAGGCTCACAGATGTGCACATTCATAGATGCAGACAAGACACTTATTTTCTGTAAAATATATGAATTCCTGGAATAGAGTGGGTGAGGGAGTGAGTGAGGGAGGGAGGGAGGGAGGGAGTGAGTGTGTGAGTGAGTCAGTGTGTGAGTGAGGGTGTGAGTGAGGGAGTGAGTGTGTGAGTGAGTATGTGAGTGTGTGAATGAGTGTGTGAGTGGGTGAGTGTGTGAATGAGTGTGTGAGTGAGTGAGTGAGGGAGGGAGGGAGGGAGGGAGGGAGGGAGTGAGGGAGTGGGTGTGGGAGTGAAGGAGTGAGGGAGTGGGTGTGGGAGTGAAGGAGTGAGGGAGTGGGTGTGGGAGTGAAGGAGGGAGGGAGTGGGTGTGGGAGTGAAGGAGTGAGGGAGTGGGTGTTGGAGTGAATCATTAGGTCTGGGATGGAACCACAATATACAAAATTTGAACAACTGTGTTTGAGAACCATGTTTTTACGACCTGTTCTTTTCTAGTGATTCTTGTTAGTGGTGTTTAGATGGTGTCCTTATGTGTTGGGTGACTTAATCAGTGTCTGTTTCTACCTCCAACTATTAAGTTCTGTCAAAACACAGATGTGTCTGGTCACTGTACCCCTCCTAAGGGCCAATGTGGCATCTAGAACATCTGGGTAGACTTTGACATTTAACATGTGACAGCACTAGGAAGAGCTCCTAAAGCTCGTGAATCGCCATGTATGGGGTAAGTTCATGCAGCCTTGTGCACTGGGCTGTAGCTGTTTAGCTACTTTGTGGGTTCTTTTTTTTTTTTCTACCCCTTTATCCCTTCAGTTTTACGCCCACCAGTAGATAGGAGAGAAAGAACGATACATGAAACAAAGAGAGAGATCCCTGAATCTAATTTTTTCTTCTTATTTATTCTTTGAACATGACTATCAACAAACTGCAACCGACCCTCCTGAACAGCCAACAACTGCCAACAACCAACAACTACCACTCTCATCTAGCTGGGCTCTAGCATTTATACACCTGGTAGAAAGTTCCCAGAATTCCAAATGTCACACAATTGAAAAAACTGTCTGCAGCTGTCAAACCATGCCTCTTCCAGAGCATGAGGCAAACCATAGCCAGCTGCTGAGAGGCAGCCCTATAACCCAACACCTTGGATTAAATGGAAAACATATCCTTATAATATTTCTGTTTTTTTTTTGTTTGTTTGTTTTTTAAGAAACCAAAATTCCAGCTTCTCATCACATTGAGGTAAGGCTAAAGCTCACATAGCCCTGAGTGATGAGGTGAGGCTTCATTCTTTATTCTGAGGTTTGACTTTGGAGCCTGAATCCTGGATCAAGGAACCCAATCTCCTGAGATTTTCCAGATGACAGGAACATCTGTTCAATCGAAGTGACATCAGGTGGCTCCAGGATTGGGGTTGGTCACCAGGAAGACCAGACCATCATTAGATAGTTAGTACTTTCAGCCTACAGCAAGTTTTCCTGGGGGAGGGAGGTGTTGACTCTGTGTAGAGAGTGTCCATATGTCCGTGCAGTCATCAGAGTCCTGGATTGCTGTGTTCGGGGGGGTTCTGAGTACATGAACATATCTACAAACCATGGAGTAATGCATTCTAATTCCACAGAGAGGGCTACTGAACACAGAACCGACCCTTCCAGTCTTTACCCTAAGCGTCAGTTATCTGAAAAAAAAATTAGGCTTTAGTATGCGTAGACCGCCCACCCCAGTCTGTGTTGTTCAAGTTTTTATATAAAGTGTGAGGTCCACGTGTTCTCTCATACTCTTTCAGTCGTCTCTGCGATGCAATGCCAATGGTGTGCAATGGACCTCATGCTGTACTGAGATTACTCATGTAAAAGTTGTCTGCACATGTGCAATCTGGGTACAGTCTTCATCAAATATTGCTGATCTGTAGTTGATTGAACGTATGGCTGCTGAAATCTGATTGTAAGAGGCTGGTGGATCTTATATTTCCTTGAAATCTAAGGGAGTCACTAGAAAATTACTCTAAGTGGAGGATCATGGGAACTTTCTGTTTGTCATCTCATTAAGCAAACGTAGTGATCTGCTGTGAACAGTTAGCAGTTTCTGTGTAGGACAGCCCTGTGACAGGACCTGTGTGGGGTCAGTACCAGGATTGAACCAACTTGTGGCATCTCTAAGATGGTGGTACTGGAGTAATGCTGGCTGTGTACGGTGTGGGGTTCACACATGCTATTGCCTATGTCATCGAGTATATGAGACAAGGAAGCATTACATCAGACCAGCCTTCTACCCTTGGTCTTGGTTTCCTGAGACAGTGTCTCTTCATGTAGCACAAGCTATCTTAAAACTGCAGCCATCCTCCTTGGTTTTCCAGGCACTGCAATTAGAAGCGTGAGCTTCTAAGGTACCTAACTTTCACTCTGTTTCTGGATAGAATCACTGGTGACTGTGAATGATCAACTAAAGGTGACACATGATAATATTAATAATAAAAAAGATGGAAAGAGAGCAGACAAATCTGCTTAACGCTTTTTTGGATTGATTTCTTGAATCAGTCTATCAATAAAAAATTCCTTTTGTCCAATCTAATAAAGCCACTCCAAGTCTGGATCACTATGAAGATTGGAGGAGAAGCTCTGCCTCTGGATGCCTTGTGCTCTGACATGGATCCTGTGTTGCCTGAGGGAAGGGCTACACAACCCTGTGAGAGTGTTGCAAAAGAGGACGCGGTACATGGAGACTTTACATTAATAGAGAAGACAAACTTTCTGTCTGTATGCATCTGCCCTATCTATTCCTCAGGCGAGTATATTCTATGCAAATCTGAAAGGAGAGAAAAAAGATAAGCCTTCAATTCCTTACTCCTTTGAGGTCAGGTTTTTAGATGGTGACTGCTGGATCTGGTCAGGGTTTAGTTGAACTGAACAGAGTAATAACAGCTGCTAATATTCAGGCTTACCAGAAATTATAAAGGCAAAGAGTAGTGCAGAAAACGGGCACCAGCAACCCTCTGAAAAGCTATCCCTACTGTTAAACAATGAAATGAGAGATAATGATTATTCGGTGTTTAAAAACTGCCAAATGTACTGATAGTACATGCAAATGCTCTGCTGTGGACATGCAGTAACTTTTGCAGACACGGGTTCTGCATGGCTATTCATAAAACGGTCAGTTAATAAATGTTTGGCTATTTCAAATGCTTTGCATGTTTCCCTCTCTCTTTTTTGAGACAATATCTTAACGTATCAACTCTAGGACTTCCACATTTAATTATAGTTTATTCACTTTGGGATCTTCCGTGTAACAGGGCCCCAGACCTTAACACAACTAACTCGATGCTGGAAGTATCATTCAGGCCATAAAACTCACCACCAAAAAGAAAACAAAACCTAAACCATCAAAGTACACAGTTCTGGGAAAATATCTAAATGTATTAACCTTGCCTTTTTTGGCTTCTATAGTTCTGCTTCTAGCTATATATTCTTGTTAACTGAGGTATATCAACCTAGAATATGGTTTTTGTGCTTAAAAGCTCATCCTGAGAAAGGCTCAGATATGTATGGGATTCCGAATACCCAAAGAAGTCGCCATCTGGCTAACGAGGACTTTTGTTGGTTTAAGCCAATGTCCAGTCTTCTCTGGTGGATATCCCACAATATTATGCATGCACTAATTTCATTTGCGAAGTATTTATAAACACACACAGAAATTATTTTCAAACTGACTTCAGAAAATGAAAGATTTTTCTGGGCATGGTAGCTGTTCTGACTTGTGTCATTGTTGCTATGATACATTTCTATCACAGTTCATTCCTGAAAGCATCACTTCTGAACTTAAGCTGGAATCTTGAGACAGAAACCAATGGAGAAACATTGTTTACCAGCTTGCCCTCTGTGGTTTGCTTAGCTGCTTTTCTTATATAGCCCAGGACCACCTCTGCCTAGGGATGGTACTACCCACAAGTGGTTTGGGTTCCTACATCATTTAGCAATAAAATTGGAAAAGGGGGTGGGGAGGACAGATCAGCCTGGGCAACTTAGTAAGTTCTTGCCTCAAAATAAAACACAAAGAGCTGAAGGCATAATTCAATGATAGAATGCTTACTTAGCATCTACAAGGTCCTGGGTTCAATTCCAGTACCAGGAAGAAGGAAGGAAGAAATTAAGGCAGACACCACAGCCATGGAGACCTCTAGAAAAATTAGTATAGAGAGGAACAGGTCCAGAGGCAATGTGCAGATGAAAGAAACAGCATCAGGAGAAATAGGTAGAAAACACGGGCCATTGCAAAGCCTAAGGAAAAGGCTGGCTAAGGTGGAAACAAGTATGAACGAGGGACCTGGGCACAAGTTTCTGAGTTTTGTTAGTAAGTTTCAACAGCTGAGGCAATGGGAAGCCATGGTTGGGGGCAGCTGTCAGTTATTCAGAGTTGCCACCAAGAAAAGGAAGTTCCCAGGAGTGGAGGTGTGAGCTCAGTGGCAGAGCCCAGGCTTAGAATGAGAGAGGGAGGGAAAGAGAGAGGAGG
Source organism: Micromys minutus (assembly GCF_963924665.1). Classification (NCBI taxonomy): domain Eukaryota; kingdom Metazoa; phylum Chordata; class Mammalia; order Rodentia; family Muridae; genus Micromys; species Micromys minutus. The sequence continues at coordinate 6,296,241 of NC_137981.1, read as the reverse complement.
GGGAGAGGGAGAGAGGGAGAGAGGGAGAGGAGAGCAGCCAGAGGAGCATGTTGGGTGTCCTGTTGTATCACTCTCTACCTCATTCATTTGAGACACAGTTTGTCAGTAACCCTGGGGCTAAGCTGGCAGCCAGCAAACTCGAACAGTCTTCTCGTTTCTGACCCGCACAGAATGGGGTTAGAGGAATGAACAAAGACATGCTTGGCTTAAATTGATAAAAAATATATATTAATGTGTACGTGCATGGGTATTTGGATTGCATAAATGTCTGTGCACTGGGTCCATGCAGTTTCTGTGGAGCCCAGAAATGACATCAGAACAGGAGTTACAGATTCTTGTGAACTACCATGTGGGTGCTGGGAATCGAACCCAAGTCCGCTGAAAGAGCAGTCAGTGCCCTTACCTTAAGCTGAGCCATCCCTTCAGCCCCTGACTAAAGTCCTTTTATTTAAATTCCGTTTGTGTGCATATGTGTGTATATGTGTGAGGGTGTGCGCCATAGCATGCACGTGGCGGTCAGAGAACAAGCTTCGGAAGTCAGTTCTCAGGCCACCGGAGTCGGCAGCGGCATCTCCGCAGCCCTCTGCCTGGGTGGATCTGAACTCAGCCTGTCATGTTTGCGTTACCCATAGAGCCGTCTTTCCAGCCCCCGGACATCTAAAAACATTTTCTAATAAAAATATTTTGATCATGGTTTTCTTCTGTCCCAACTCCTCCCAGAGCTCCACTCGCTATTCCCTACCTACCCAACTTTATGCTCTCTCTGTCTTAGAAATAAATAAATAAAAACAAGAAAGAAAATCTCCACAAAACCACAAAAAAAAAAAAAAAAAATTAAACAAACAGGCAGAAGACCAGTAAGACAAAACCAATCCAAAATGAAGCAAAAAAAAAAAAAAAAAAAAAGAAAAAAAGAAAGAAAAAAAATCCCCAAAATACCACTGAGCTCCTTTAGTGTGGTCAAACTGCTCCTGGGCGGCCGTACCCAGTGAGACTCCACTGGGGAAAACAGATTTTCCTCTTGCTGGAGTGTATCTATTTCAAGCAACTTCTTGGTTAGGAGTGAGAACCAGTATTCACTTCCTGCTTGGCTCGCACGTGTGCAGGTCTCATGTGCTTCACCACAGCCTAGACACTTAATTCAGCACATGTGAACTGTACAGAATAACGGGGTTCCTTCCACTTCCGTTGGCCCCCATACACTTTGTTTATCATAGTCACACATCTGTTGTCTTCTCCTGTTCTTCCCTTTCTCTCCCACTGGTCTCCCTCTACTTCTGCTTCCATATCCTTCAAAAACAAATCACTATACTTGTTGGGATTCTGTAAACCCCACCCCACAGTTACCTGGCAACAGCCAGTTATGTTCTGCCCCAGTTACCTGGCCCTATAACATGGGCTCTTGGCCCCTCTTCTCTCTCTTGCTCTTATCCTCTGTGCCCTTGTCTCCACGTGTTCATGGCCAGCCTCTATTTCCCTACTACTCCTCTCTCCCTCCCTCTCCCTCTCCCTCTCCCTCTCCCTCTCCCTCTCTCTCTCTCTCTCTCTCTCTCTCTCTCTCTCTCTCTCTCTCTCTCTCTCTCTCTCTCTCTCTTCCCCCCCCCACTACCCTCTTATCTCTCCATGACCTCTATTCTGGTCCCTCAGGAGGAAGGGATTCTCAACATGGGCTCCCCAGAGACATCCCCTTTACCTCCATGGAGCATATTACCTCCCCACTCTCTTCATAACAATACATATGAGAGAAATTATGCAACAATTTATCTTTCTGAGCCTGGGATATCACACTAGACGCGATCTCCAGTTCCATCAATTTTCTAGCAGCTGGTCACTTCCTTCTTCCTGGTGGCAGAATAAAAGTCCATTGTGTACATGTAACACATTTTCTTTGTCTACCTGTTGATGGGCATGTGGGCTGCTTCCATAGCCTGCCTTGAACAGAGGCATGATAAGAACCAGTCACACCCCTCTCTATAAAGGACCTTACTCTGCAAAACAAATAAAATAAGCCTAAGGAAGTATCAGCTGAACAAATCTTCAGATGGGCTAGAAGTCAAATATGAAGACACGGGTTTCCATTCCCCGTAAAAGCCAGGCTGCGTTGTGCCTGTGTTTCCTCTTCAGGCCTGTGGGCAAAATAGCATAGGGGAGCAGTAAATGTCTGGGAGATATATTGGGATACATTCAGTTAGCTGTGCAGAATGTGTTGTTAAAAGGTGATGTCCCGGGTTTCAGCACCAATGTTAGGAAAATGATGAAGAGGGTGGGGGGGGGGGGGGGATATGGCCCATAGAGGTGTGGTGAGGCCTGGAGGCGAGGGGGATGCCTCTGGGGAATCCATGTTAGGAATCCCTTCCCTCTGAGGGACCAGCCACATGACGGCATAGTACAGAATAGAGTTTATTCAGGTCATGGGGGAATTAAGAGGGTAGTTGAGAGAGAGAGAAAGAAGAAGAAGAAGGAGGAGGAGGAGGAGGAGGAGGAGGAGGAGAGAAGTAGAGGCCAGCCATCAACATGTGGAGAAAGGGGGGAAGTGAAGGAGGAGAGGATGGGTAAGGGTGGGAGAGCAAGAGAGCGAGGAGGGGGCAAGCAGCCCCTTTTAAAGTGTCAGGTCACTGGGGCAGAGCATACC